>NC_040015.1:619083-700663 GCF_000972845.2 Larimichthys crocea | reverse complement strand
ATTATTGTAGTTTTCTGTTTTCCTAAAATCACATTCAAAACTCTGTAAACTTAAAGACATTAACTGTTTATGGGACTACTAACAAATTACACTTATTTCTCATTAATTTTACATAAAATAACATTATTTATACTTTTTTTTGCTTTCTTTGATTACATATAAATTTCTGTGAAATGACAATAATTAAATTGAAAGTCAAAACTAACGATGTTTTTCCTTGTAATTTTACAGTAAATCTTATTAGTTTTACTTCATCAGCACTTGATTGAAGGTGTTTAATAATTCAGTGAAAATACATAAAATAACAGCGATTCTTTAAAACTGACTTTAAATCTTTGACATTTATTTTAATTATATATATATATATAATTTTGTATTTTTTTTTTTTTTTTTTTATACGTATTTTTTCGTAAGCAATCTTGGTGTTTTAGCAAAAGTAAAGGAGGAGTGATTTCTAGACAGAAAAAAAAGTTTATAGTGCATTTGTTCAGGATTTCCAGTGGTGGATTAATCTGCAGTGAATATTTGTGGCAGCAGGACGTTGTTTAAATACACTACAGTGTGTGTTCATACTAATGAAGGAGTGTGGCTCATAAATGTGCTGTTAATGGTTTTTTGGACAAAGATGGAGCTCTGTGGCACAGAGGAAGAATCTATATCAGATTTTTCTTCTCTGTCTTATTGAGACATTTTAGAAAAATGTCCCACGGTGTTTGGACGCATTCACCCTATCTATCTGTTTTACCAATCTTAGCCTGCCACGCTGCTTTAGAATCAACCCGAGCATGACAGCAAGCAGGCCGACTACTAAACTAACGCACACACAGCTTCAGGTACACATTGTTTTATATTAATACATATGTCAATATATCAATAAATATGACAGAATGGTAATATCTAAACTGTTTATGTTTTCCAAGGCAATTAAACCAACATTAAGTTGAAACAGGTATTTGTTGTGATTTGTCTCCTCCAGTTTCAGAGTTAGATCCCACTGCAGTAAATATGGACAGCTGTACACGTGTATTTGTTCTGATTACATTACTTATGATCAAAAACTAGTGAGTCGACAACTTTACTAACAGCCAAACATCAAGCAAGGTCAACAACAGCAGACATAGCAGCAGCTAATATTACTGACTAGTCCAACAGCAGTCAGCCCAGCTCGGCGTCTGTCTTTCAGCCTTTTATTTCACCAAGCTCTCACCAACCACTAAAAGTCAGTCCCACATTTACTCTTGTCCGGCTGCTTCTTGCTCGCTCACTCTCTCCTTTTCTTTTCAGTCTCTTCTCCTCTGTCATTATGTCCATAGAGGCTGCTTAGCCTGGTTAGATTGCTCAACCAGCTCCGGTTCTGGCATGACACTGGTTTCTCTTCCTGTCAGCATTCCTCCGTGCCCTGGGCCTGAAAACCTCCTCTTTTTCCTGGTGATCCAAAACCTCTATAGAGTAAATCTGTTGTCTTTTTATGGCACCTTTAACTTCACCTTGCTTTCAGTCCTGGTGCTATGCTAAGCTAAACGCAAAACAAAAATATCACTTTTGATTTGACGTTCTGACTCGCTTCACTTATATAACAATAAAAGTAACGACATACACCGTTTCAGACTCTCCTGCAAAGGTGTGAACAAAAAAATGTTGTCACATCCACTTGTTGGACCGATGCCACATGTTACATCAGTAAAATTATGACATCACTGTTAGAGGCGGGGCCAGAGTATGCAGCAAAACACATACACAAACACATCATTCACAGAGTGGAAGAAAAAAACATGTCGACAGCCTCAGCGGTGTTACAGCTGCCTCTATCCTGTTAGCTGCACACACACACACACACACACACACACACACACACACACACCATGAGGACTTTATATTTTCACTGAGTTGGAGAAGTAAATGAAAAATATTTACATCTGGTTGACTCAGAACAAAGATATATGAAGTGTGGAAAATCCATTAAAACGATGGTAAAACTGTAAAGTCTTTTTCCATGAGACCATTTTTCACTCGTGTGCTGTTTTATATGATTTACTGGAGGTGTTCAAACTAATAGATTTTCATGCAACATACTTACTTTCATATTTCACTGTCACATTATTCATGATTATATAAATATTGTTTATGTGTTTGTATTGGAAATAACACTTCCGACATGCTGCATTTCTTTAGGTTTTTTTGTGAGCTTCTTTTCTGCTTGCCTTCTTTCATGACCAAGTTCATGTGTTTATCATCTTTTAAAAAAAATTAAATTAATCTTTGCACCGTTTCACCACTACTTTAGTTTGGTTTTTGTTTTGTTTTGTTTGAACTGCTTGTCATTTAGCTCATATTTGTTTGAAAGATATCTGTTTGTGGGTTGATTACTGTGACGAAACCTTTAAACGATCTAGTTTTTTTTTGTTTCTTTTAAGACATTAGCTCTTATATACGGGTCGATTATACACGGTGCATATGTTAAATAAATAATAATCATTAGATTTGCAGAAAATCAATTTGTAGGTCTAAAACCTGAAAAATGCAAAGTGTAACTTCGTGATTTAGTCAACCTAATAAAAATTTAAGTCACTGCCATTTAAACATAATTCACTGTATTCAGTGAATATTTGTAATGTATATTTTTGCTTCCAGACATTTTGTCATTTCATTTCATAACAGCACTTATCTACTTGAAGGAAACTTTAATGTGCAAATTAATTAATGCACAACAAGCAAACAAGCTTGTATGACTAATATGATAATGAACATTATGGGGTAATAATGTGAATTTTATGGATATGAGTTGAGGGTATTAATTAGTAAAGATGAATAGTAACATGAATCAATAACAACACAATCCGACATGAATAAAACGCAGGAAAAGACATTACAGGGAGCCACCGTCCTGTAAGTATTAATAAAAACAAAACAAATACACGGTAATGGTTGCAGGATTCATAAATCATACTGTAAAATCAAACTGGTGCTGCTTCAAAATCATATTTTAGTTTAAAATGACAACCGAGTGAAAGGCCTGGAGATTTATGCGACCAAAGGTTTCTTTACTGATGTTTTTATTGTTGAAGTAAAGAATGTTTTAGCCACAGGAGGAAAGATATTCCACAATGGCTATTTAATCAGCAACACTTTATTTGAAGGGGCGTGCGTACGACTGAACTACCTTCGTAACTATGACAGGACACCTGTCATGGAAATGAAGGACTCCTAATTATGTCATTCAGAATGCAAAGTTGACTTAGTTTGAGATATCTTTGTTTTTAAAACTTAACATTAACAAAAAATGTCTTTGTTAAGGTGATGTGACTTTAACCAAGACTATGTCTGTCATGACGACTTGACTTTAAATGTCTATGTGTCCATCCTGCCCAGTGCTCATGTGTAACCCCCACCAGAGAAGACCGTGCTGTCGCCTGGTGACTGGGTTATAGGAGCGAATACCAGTGCTAACATCACAGCTGTTGTTGCTGCTGTTCCAGGTTGGCGTAAATTTTCGAACTGGCAGCTTGTGTCATGCAGATGTACACACTCATTCACTTCAGCTAAAGCTGTTATTAATTCAGGGATACATTTTCAGATGTGGTAAACCTGCGGTTAACCTACGGAAACACTGAACGAAATGAGGAGGTCATTACTGTAGCGACGCGCCGTCACCTTTTCTGAGGCAGTTTGACTGAACAAAATGTTAATATGACTCCAGAAGCAGCAGGTCAAAGGTCGGAGGTCACAAACCAAAGGAAAAAAAAACCGATGAAGACAGATTGATAGAGAACGACAGATCACACATGCTGAAGGGCAGCTGGAGGGATGATGAAAGAGGGAGGCAAGAAGAGGAGAAGAAGGTGACAGCTGCACGAGAAAGTTTAATCACCTTCACCTCCTCTGAGCTCTTCCAGTTTCCCCTCCTCCTTCCTCTTACACTTTACCTCCTTCATTTTATTCCTCCACCTCACTCCTGTCCTTACTTTCTTTCTTCTATGTCTCGTATGTCTCCTTCCTCTTGTACTTGATTTGTTTCCTCGCTTCTCCCCTCCTGTGCCCACCTTTCTCCCTTATTTCCTCTCCTTCTTCCTTTGTACTTGTTCATCCTTACTTCCTTGCCTCTTATCCATTCTTCACCTCTTTCTATTCTGTTCTATTCCTCATGTTTTCCTCTCCTTTTTCTCACCACTTGTCTCCTCTCCGATGTCCTTACTTTCTCTCTTTCCTTTCCTCCTTTGCTCTTACTTCCTCCTCTTTCATCTCCTCCTTTCCTAAAGTTCCTCGTCTCCCTACCTCTGCTCACCTCCTTTCTCTCCTATCCCTTCCTGCTTAATTTGTTTCCTTTCCTCTGTCCTTTCTTCTACCTTCCTTTCTCCCTTCTTTCTTTCTTTCTTTCTTTCTTTCTCTTTCTTTCTTTCTTTCACTCTCTGTGTCCTTAATTGCTCTCCTCTCTTCTTCCTCCTCTGTCGCTTTTCCTTTCCTCACTTCCTCCCCTTTCCTGCTATACTTCCTCTCTTTTCCTCCTCATCCACTCTATCCCACTTCCATCCTATGTCCTTACTTCTTTACCTCTCCTCTATTCTTGCCCTTTTTCATTTCATCTCCTCTTCTTCTTTACTTTCCTAATTTTTTCTCTCTTATGTCCTCAATTCTTTTCTTCTCCTCTTTTCTCAAAACCTTGCTTCCTCTCTTTCCTCCTCACCTCATCTTTCTCTCTATCCCCCATCCTCCTCTGCTCTTTTCCTGTTCTGTACTTCCTCCTCTTTGCACCTTTCCTAAAATGTCCTCCCCCCTTCTCTCTGTCCTGTCTATACCTCGGCTCCCCTCTACTTACCTCCCTCCTGTTGCCCTCTCCTCTTTTCCTCCTCTCCTATACCCCCTTTCTCTCCTATGTCCTCACTTCCTCTCCTTTTCTCTCCATCCATCCGTCCTTCCTCCTCCTTCTCCTCTCTGGGTTCAGTGATGTGGAACAGTTCAGTATTAGCTCTGAAATTAGCAGCAGTCCCTCGTTAAAGAGTTGGCAGGAGAGTGCACGCGCACACACACACACACACACACACACACACACACACACAGTGTTAATGGTATAGAAGCTGCCACCTTGGAGACACAAAATTACTTGAAACCTTTTTTTTCTCCTCTCGTCTTTTCGTCTTTATCATTTCTTCTCTTTTACTTTCTCACTACAATCCTTCCTCCTCCTCCTCCTCCTTTTCTCTCTCTCTCTCTCTCTGGTCTCCATCACCTCCTCCCGCACTCTGTTCTCTCCATACTTGTCCCCTTGTAACCTTCAAACAAAGAGACAACTCTCTCTCCTCCTCTCTGGCTCACAGCCAGCAGACAGTGAATGAGTCTTCCTCCCCTGACAACCTCCATCCTCAGTTCTCCTCTTAGCTCCTTCCTTCCTTCCTTCCTTCCTTTCTTCCTTCCTTCCTTTGCTTCCCTTCTACCTCCTTCCTTTTCTAACTTCACAACCCCCTCTCTCTTTTCATCCCTTCTTCCATTTTCATCTTTTTTTCTCTTCTGGCCCACATTTCATTCTCTCCTCTTCCTTTCTCTTTATTTTCCTGTATCATACATCCTTCTTCCACCTTTACTTCCTCTCTCCCTCTTCAGTCCTGATGTGACCCGCATGTTGGCAGGACGTCAGAGTCTCTGTCTTCCAGGACATTCAAAACACTTCCGTATTTCTGCAAACTGTAGTGCAGTGAAAGTATAAAGTAGAACCAGCACTGCTGGCGTGTCCTTCCTATGGCTTTGTACTGAACACACAAATATGATTTAACTCCACCGGTCACAGCTGTTATGTCGCAGCCTCGACACTTTTGGTCTGTGGCTTCACATCCCCAGCGTTTTGTCCTCCAGACTTTGGTAACTTGCTCAGATTTATGTGCTTCTACCATGAGTAAGAAGGCTACAAGTACATATTTCAATCGTTTCTCTTTTGTCTGTTTTTACGATGTGCACTGGGTGTTTTATTTTGAAATTAACGGGATTTTCTGCACTGTTCCTGTGTCCCATTTCCTGTCAGCTCCATCTGCCCTGCGCTGTTTGACTTCTGTCACCAGCTGTGAACTCTTCTTACCAAAACGTCAAACTATTATTAATACTTAAATTAATAATTAATGGTGATAAATTCAATAATTTGTTTAAAATAAAATGATGAAATGATGAAATGATTTTCACATCATGAATCAAGGCTGTGGATGACATCATCAGACACAAACACACACATACACACACACACACATCAGCAGTGTGGACCTGTGGCTAACGAGATGTTAGCATCGCAGGCCAAGTCAGAGTCAGGACCTGACAGAGGGATGTCTGTGTGTGTTTATGTACACACACACACCCACACACAGTGTGGTGTAACCTCTCCACAGGCCTCTGAGCTCTACAGCACTAATTAGTTTGGCAACAGAGTCAGAACAACATACCTTTGGCCTGCAACCCCCCCCAGAACCACACACACACACACACACACACACACACACACACACACACACTCATATACCGCATATATGCAGACCTTCCAAACATCCAGAATACACTTTCAAACACACTCGTCCCCTCTCGTTTCATTTCTCGATATTAAACTGATCGATTAACTGTTAATTAATTAAGCACAGTCGGCTGATTTTTGACCATATTCTGAGCAAAGCTGTTTTTAAAATCTTCAGTTTGTTAAAAAAAAATATCGACCCCTCCGTCTTCCTGACTCTTCCTCTTTGGACGACTGATCGTGAACGAATCACACAGTGTTCTGTTGTTTGTATATGTTAGAGTCGTATGAACAGTGGTATGAAATATTTCGAGCTGCAGACTGAAACATATATAAAAACACTGTATAATCCACCGACACCTGCAATTGCTGAGTGTAACTGCTGCACATGCTTTATATTTATTAACTATTTAGAATCTTTAGAAAAATGTGTGTGTGTACAGTGTTGACTTGCTTTCACTGTGTATGAATTCCAACACAGGCACATCTCAATAATGAGTTCCTGATGAGGCGTTCACCTGAACGGAATATTGTTCACTCCTCCAATAAGAGCAGCTGGTGGTAAAAACAGAGCTAGTTCTACCTCAAAAGCAACTGGAATCAAAAAATAAGTGTTGAGCATAAAAAAGCAAAGTTTTGATTGAAGAGAAGAAGGTTCAGCTCAGACGGATACAGTGAGTGTCAGTCATCAAACAGCAATGTGAAAAACTGATAAGACAAAACAATGGAAACCAATAGAACAGGATCCTACTGTACCAGACCTGATTAGAATATAATATGATTTCTGACCCGTCCCGACCTGGATCCTGGGCCTGGTTCCGTTTACTTGGAGCCAGTAGGACCTGCGATGACCTCCAGTTTAGTGTTTTTCTTCAATATCGAAATAAATCAGAAGGTGAAAAGAGAGAGAAGCAGACTTCTTCTTAGTGTTTAGCTCATTTATAAAATATGAAGTCAACCTCAACCCGCGTGTGTGTGTGTGTGTGTGTGTGTGTGTGTGTGTGTGTGTGTGTGTGTGTGTGTGTGTGTGTGTGTGTGTGTGTGTGTGTGTCTTGCAGCCTGGCCTCAGCACCAGGTTTCTGTAACCTGCTTTGATCAATCACAGCCAGAGAGGCTGACACGGTGGCACCCAACAGATGTGTGTTTGTGTTTTTTTGTGGCTCTCGCGGTTTCAGCAGGTAAATGTGGGGCTGCAGGGGGATTCAGATCTGTCTTTGTGGTTTTGGTTTGAGGGTGCATGGAAAGTAAAAGTTTTACCAATTCTATTCCCACTTTCAGGATTATGGATAAGGATGTGGCTTCTATGTTTGTTGAACGTCATTTTGAAGATGTTAAATTGAAGAAAAAGTTCTGAGACAATGAAATGGAGCTGCGACTGCAGGAAAAAAAACCCCAGAACACAGAGATCAGAGTGCCCTCCGCTGAGTCCAAATGGACGGTATTGGGCAGTCCTGTACCATCAAATGGCGTATGAATAACATGCCAGTGTGTTCAATTATGTTAGGTCCCATTATATTGCATATTCTGCTTTTCACATGTCATTTCAGGCCAGTGTCTGTTGAGCTATACTGGAAATAAAACCAGTGTCATTTCACACTGACACAGAGCGAGACGATCCACGTCTGGAAGAGGTCGGGGTCGACAGGTGAATGGAAGAGGACTTTCAGCAGGCTGCTCTTTCTGTCCTGTGTAAGTCAGTGTCAGTTATTTTAAGTTACGTGCGTAATGTTATCTTGAAATCAAACTGCAGCATATTTTATGACTTAAAACAAAACATAAAAATCATTTAAAGTTAAAAAAGATGCAAAATGAGGGAACCAGAAGTGCAAAAACTTATTTCCTGCAAAACATCTTAAGGCCCACAGTCGGCCCACCACCGCAAAGAAGAGGAGGTTTTCAGGGCCAGGGCAACAGGGAATGCTGATGTCGCAGTGTCGTGCCAGAACCGGAGCAGGGCGAGCAGACAATATAACCAGGCTCAGCAGCCTCTATGGACATAATGCCAGAGGAGAAGAGACTGAAGAGGACGTTGACGGAGGAAGCTAAGAAGAGAAAAGGAGAGAGTGAGCGAGCAAGAAGCCGCCGGACAAGAGTAAATGTGGGACTGACTTTTAGTGGTTGGTGAGAGCTTGGTGAAATAAAAGGCTGAAAGACAGACGCCGAGCTGGGCTGACTGCTGTTGGACTAGTCAGTAATATTAGCTGCTGCTATGTCTGCTGTTGTTGACCTTGCTTGATGTTTGGCTGTTAGCAAAGTCGACTCGCTAGTTTTTGATCATACGTAATATAATCAGAACAAATACACGTGTACAGCTGTCCATATTTACCACAGTGGGATTACGATCTAAAACTGGAGGAGACAAATCACAACAAATACTGATTTCTATGTGATGTTGCTTTCAACATTCTACACTATATGATAATAATAACCCTAATATCGGTCTTTCAATCACTCTTTTAAGTCTAATCTGTCCTGCCTCAACACTCCCATCCCTCTGTCTGGTTTCCAGAGTTCCTCTCTCACTCGGTGTGTGTCTTTGTGTGTCGTCCTCTCTGCCAGAGATCTTGTTTGTACAAAGCAACAGAGAGCTGAATAATTGATGCTGGATGCAGCTCACAGCACGCCCTCCCTCCTTCTCTCTCCCTCTTTCACTCGCTCTCTCTCTCTCTTTCCCTCCCAAACTTCCCCTCCTGTTGTTGTTGTTGTTGTTGTTGTTATTGTCGGTGTTGCTGCTGGTGTCAATAATCATCAAAAACAAAAAAACACAAGATCCCGACGAGACACGACAAAAAGAAAAAAAGAAAGAAAGAAAGAAAGAAAGAAAGTGTTTGAAAACAAGAGAGCTGATTGGTCCAAAGCCATGTGATAACACACACACACAGACACACACACACACACTCCTTTACAGGCTTGTAAATTGCAACTGGGACCAGAGCTAGATATCATTCTGTTTCTGTGTGTGTGTGTGTGTGTGTGTGTGTGTGTGTGTGTGTGTAAGAGAGTTGGCGATAAAAGCCTGCACCGAGAGGAAGTGTCACTTATCAGACCCTCTAATCACTATTCATATTGTCTCCTATAACACAAACACACACACACACACACACACACACACACACACACACACACACACACAGACTCATTCATAATATTGACAGCATTGTGGTTCTATTGCAGCCCATAAAAAGATACCAGCAGCCGATACAGAAAACTGCATTATACTGACTGACTAGTTGACTGGCTGACTACAAACTGACTGACTGTTTCTCTGACTAATGAGACCGGATGACCAGATTACAGACTAAATTACTCGGTCACTGACTACAAAATCTTGAGGTCTGCGTGGCTTATCGGCGATGGGAGGTCACGCATGACAGGATCGATCATCAGGAGGAATCCCAGACGAGTCCGTATAGTCTCCAAACCGTATAGTCTCGTTTTGTCACGAAAACAAGAAGCGTCTGTAAGAAACAAGTGGTCCAAGTCGTTTTGCGCTGTTTGATCCAGTGAAAAAACAAGGAAAGAGAAGAAGTATGATCTGTTCTGCAGAGAGTTGGAGGTAAACTATTCATCAAGGACGACATGTATTCTGATAGAAACTATAATATTGTGTGCCGTCGACTAGATGCATGACAGAACTGCAGATGACAGCAGAGTCTGTGTCTTCTCTCATTGGCTGGAGGTCGTTGCATTGCTCCCCAACAGGACCAGATGTTTAGTCTGCTTGATTTTGTTCAGGTGTTTGTGTGTAGTGTGAACTCAACATGACTGAAATCATATTTAATGGAGAAAATGTTTTCTGCTTTTCCCTCTGATGTCCTCCGGCTGCTCCGCCTCAACTCTCTGTGATTTACAGAGTTGATGGACAGTGAAGTAAACTGCTGCCAACTGTAGCTGCTGTTAGCTAATGTTAGCTCAGTTTGTTAGCCAGGCTGCCCGGACTGTGAGTTCAGAGCACCAGGGGAGTGTTAGTGTTTGTACTACACGTTTGGACCATTGGGAAGAAGAGGAGGAGGTGTAACCAGAATCAGCAGCCTCTATGGACATAATGGCAGAGGAGAAGAGACTGAAGAGGACGTTGACGGAGGAAGCTAAGAAGAGAAAAGGAGAGAGTGAGCGAGCAAGAAGCCGCTGGACAAGAGTAAATGTGGGACTGACTTTAAGTGGTTGGTGAGAGCTTGGTGAAACAAAAGGCTGAAAGACAGACGCCGAGCTGGGCTGACTGCTGTTGGACTAGTCAGTAATATTAGCTGCTGCTATGTCTGCTGTTGTTGACCTTGCTTGGTGTTTGGCTGTAAGCAAAGTTGTCAACTCCATATTTACCACAGTGGGATTACATTGGAGAATATATCGTCTAAATGGATGACTGGGAGACAATTAGACAAGATGTTTGACTTACTGTCAGGTCTGTTTGACTGAATTAATTACTGGACAACTGAGTGCAGGTCTCCAAACAAAAACTATTTTTCTGCTACTTTTTTAAAAAGATTACAGGAAAGAATCGGGAAGGAAGGAAGAAAAGCAAAGACACGCAGGAGGATGAGGCGGAGAGAAAATAGTGAAATTAGTGTTGAAATGAGGGGAGAGGGAGCAACTAAAAATGCTAAAGTGGGAGGCGAACAGAAGAGAGGGGGAGAGGAGTGAATGGAAAGGAGGCGAGAGGCAGAATGAGAGGAGGATTTGCATAAACACTTCTTGTGCTTTTGTTGGCGCAATTAGCTTCAATAGCTTTTTAGCTTTTCACACTAACAATGGCTGCGTGTGGGCGTCTTCATGAAGAGAGCTGCTCGCTATGATACGACTGAGTGTGAGGAATTATAACTAGAGAGCTGAGCTCCAGAGGAGTTTCAATACAGGGCCAGACGGGATCACACAGGGTCAGTGTGGACATACAGAAAGGTAATGGACGAACTTTAAATTTTAGGTTTAATGTAGAGCAGTTTGACAGACGTATTCCAACTCAACATCAACACCAGAGCTTTGAGCTTTAAACTGGATCAGTGGGCAAAGTTTGCTCAGTCACCAATGGAGCTTCTTGACCGTGTTGGCTTCAAGGTAATTTGAGAAAAACCATTCCAGCAAAGTCCATAAATTGTGATGATTTCATGGCTGTACACATCTGTAGTTGCTCGAGACAACTGAAAAACACACTGTGGTTCCAGTGAAGCAGCTTCAAGCAGCTTGAACCTCAGCAGACTGATTTTATACTGGCAGAAACTGTTTTCAACCTGGAACCTGTTTTTGTGTCAAAGTGACAAATGGGAACAACAAGTTTTGAAATTGGACCAGTATGGAGTGAGAGAAACTGGCTGCTGTGTGTAATCCTTCAGATAAAACTGTTCATCTTTACTACTGACAGGCTCAGATTGTTCTTCTAAGTGTCTGACAACATTATGCAAAGAGTCCTGGAGATAGACATTTCAGGTGAAGAGTAAGATCCCCTTTGTTTAACCAGAAACAGACGTTATTAGACCGGTCTGTAAGTCACCAGCCTCCTTTGAAAAATCAAGAATTTGGCTCCGTAGAATGAAGAAGTTGCTGGTCTACCGCTGCCTCGATCAATTAGCTTGTTTGTGTTATTGTGTGACTTTTAACACTCACAAACTAACCGACGGAGGCAGCTCCATTACTTGAAAGCGGGTCTTCAAGTCCAGGTAGCGTTATGTATTTGTATCTGGAGTTGGATCCCAGTCCTTGAGACATGACTGAGCCCAGAAGATCATCCTCACGGCATCCTGAGAACCAGAACATTTTGTGGTGATATATGTTGCTGTGAGCGTCATAATTAAAAATCCCAGAGGTCAGGATCACATTATTTTGTGTGAACTGTGTCTTTAATGCACATATAATCATATTAAAGTTGAGTAATGAACTCCTAAAGATAATCAAAGTCCCCGTTAAGACTCAGACGATGTTGGTACTTTCGGTAAACAAACAAGTTAATTTCTTTGTCTGGCTCGGTTTGTAGCAGCAGAAAAAAAATCTTTTGGCATTTTAATTATCTCTCCCTTTCATTCCCTCTCTTTCCCTCACACACACACACACACACACACACACACACACGCACACACACACACACACACACACACCACGAGGGCGAGTCTGAGTTCTTAATCATGGCAGGACCCGGCGGACTCACTGAAGCTTCCAACAAACACAGCTGGCCTCCTGCCTGACCTGCAGACACATTACCACCTCTCCTGGCCAGATGGACCTGTCTGTGTCTCCGAGTGTGTGCGTGTGTGTGTGTGTTGGCGTCTGACACTCGTCCTTGAATGAAGACGTGATGGTCAAAGTGTGTCCACGTGTGATACGTAAACGAGAAGGTGTGTGTGTGTGTGTGTGTGTGTGTGTGTGTGTGTGCGTGTGTTAACTAACTGGACATCCCATCAGCAGAGCATCTGTGATCTCAGCTCTCCAGGGGGAGTTCCCTGTCAGCCGGACAGGTTTATATAGCCACAGGCAGAACAATGGGACTGGGCGAGGGACATAGTGAAAGAAACAGCAAGAAGAAAAGAGAGAGAGAGAGAGGTGTCTTTTGTCCGGCAATGATTAAGAATTTAGACCAGACGGCGTGTGTGTGTGTGTGTGTGTGTGTGTGTGTGTGTGTGTGTGTGTGTGTGTGTGTGTTCCAGCTACAGGTAGTTTTTCTGAACAGGTGTTTCAATATGTGTGTGCGTGTGTGTGTGTTTCTAAGACAAAGAGACAGACTCTGAAGCAGCTCTGGTGTGTGATTTGTCCTCAAGGACTCAAACAACTTGATCCCAGGGGACGTCCTAAGGATCAGAAAATTCCACAAAAACTAATCAGAATTTAAAAATTTAGAAACACAGAGATGTGCACGTTTTGTTTGGTGTATTGTAGTTATAGATAAATGTATTTTATTCCGTTAATAGGCTTAACAAAGTCTGGGTGCGAACCATTTATATCCCCAGCGCGTCTCTGTCACATCATAGCTGCGACGCTGTTTTGACCGTCCTCCACACGGCTTCAAACCTCACCTTTCAGAAGTGTTTAGCCCGCCAGACTTTGTTTACTTCCTCAGATTTGCTCTTTTTCCTGGTTTGTTATGTGTAAAAATACTTCATTTGTTTCCCTTTTGTCTGTTTTTACGACTGGCAGTTTGCACGGGGTGTTTTATTTTGAAAACTGACCGGATCAGTGTCCTTTCTGTGTCTGACTTCCTGTCAGCTCAAGTTGCTCTGTAACAGACCGTGGCGGGGCTGGTGGGCTTTGAAACATTGACTAGAACAATTAGCTCCAGTGGCCACAGCACATACGGAACGTGTTGCATCTGTGCCCAGTGGAATTTGAACAGCACCAACCTGTCAATCAAAGCGCCACATTGTTAATTCTGCATAACTTTAAGCTTTAATATAATTTAAACAGGTGAGTTGTATAAAAATTCACCCTGAACGGGGAAATTAGCTACAGAGACCAAAACAGTTTTTTGTACCAGGCTGTAAACGTGGGAATCGAGGGCTTCCCAGACAAACTTCTGCATGTACAGTTAGTAACAGCCCCAATTCTCGTGTCAGTCAAAGTTAAACGTTGGTCTGAAGCCACGTGAGGACAGTTTTAGCTCGTCATCGTGCAGAATCAATGATTGAATTACCGCTGCTGCCATAAATACAGTCATAAACACCAAATGTCTGTTATCAGAAGTGTTTCACGCGTATGAAATGTCAGAGAAAGAAGTAATCATCACAATAAACCAATGACTGAAGACGATTTTACAAACTGAGGTGCATAATCAACTCCTTCATTCAATTACATCCTATGCAGAGCACTTAGGCGGCAGCAAACAAATTAGGTTTTATTCTCCATTTGAGTTTATACACTAAGCCAATTAGTAAATTACCAACAACGAGAACAACACAGTGTAAATCATTAGCTCACCAACGAGCCTGTGTTTTTTATCCACACAGCCTGTTTAACTGGGCAGTAAAACGGCTCTTTATACATTTCACCCCGTTTGGTTTTCAATCCCGGCTAATGCAGTCACGCCGCCACAGTAAAAACTGTGGAGCTGATAATTAAAGGACTCCATAAAAGGTCTGCTTCAGTCAGACAGACAGAGTGTTTGGCTAACAGGATCAGTCATCGATCTACCTTAAAAACCTGTAAACTGTAAACAAAAACCACACAGGCTGATGATACTGTTAGTGCTACTGCTAATACTACTAGTGGCGTAAAGCCAGGCGGGAGGAAAGGGGGACTAACATAACCGATGACCACGACAGCTTGTCCTTTTTGCCTGGAGGAAGACCTGCAGGTGCAGACTTTGGTTTGTGGACAAGTGGTCCACATTGTAATTGTTTTTGGTGTCCACTGCTTGGAGTTCAGGCGGGTTGTGGCAGCAATGGTATGACCAAATGATAGATCAGCTTAGTTTTTAGTAACTTTATGAAACTGGCAATCTGACACAGGCCCATGTCCATTTTACGCATTTTACTGGCCAGGTATGAAGATAACAAAGCATGGAACTTTTCTGGGAAGCTCACTCGTCACTTTTCATGTGAAACAAGTACACATCTGAGGTACACAACCGAAGTATACGAGACCCTCAGGTGACAAAGATACGAGAGTGAATAGCCGTGGATACTACTGGTGTTAATACTGCTGCTGAAAATGCTTATATTACAAGATTACTACTACTACTACAAGTGGTACTATTATAGTAAATATTGGTAGGGTTAGGGTTAGGGTGCTAACATCTTTACAAGTGGTTTATAGAAATACTGGTATTAACACTCCAAATTATAATAGTGATAGTCTATTGATTATAGATTATTGGTTATAAGCATTACTAACAAACACAGCTACTCATACTGGTACTACCATGAGATCTCTACTACTGGCACTGTAATATCAGTAACACTATTTATGTGAATACTCTTTCCAGTATTACTATTACTACTACAGCTTCTAATACTGGTAATACAAGATTACTGCAAAACAACAATGACTACTACACACATTAATTGTATACTGCTAACACTATTACAAGTGGTTTTACCACTAGAACTGCTAAAACCTGTGATACAAGAACTGGTATTAATACTTCAAATGCTAATGCTGTGATGATACTGCTACTGTTGCCAAACACTACTACTACCGCTGTTCATAATGTATCATACTAATACTGTGGATACCATAATGTTACTGTCACTACTACTGGTACTGTAATATTAGTACCACTATTTATTTTAATACTACAGTAACAATATTTCCACCAGTATTATTCTACAATTAATATGGCTGCAATTCTTCAACTATTGCTAATACTTGTACTTACAATATTACTACTACAGCTGCTAACACTGGTGATACAACCATATGCAACCAATACTGCCATCCCTGCTTTCACTAGTACTACTACTACTAGTACTACTACTACTACTACAGTAACAACACTTTTATGAGTATTATTCTACACATAAGACAAATACTATTATATATACTTCTGTATTATACTACTACACCTTATAATACTGGTAATACTATCAGGATTACTACTACCAACTGTTGCTTATACGAGTACTACAACTGACTACTGATCTTACTAATACTAATATTAGCATGTGCACTACTGCTCTGGTATTACTAATGTTATTGCTGATAATACTATCACTACTGCAGTAGTGACATGATTGGTATTATTTGTAATAGTACTACTCGGGTACTTTTAATAATAATACTGGTGATAAAGTTGCAGTCTATGTGCTGAACGTGTCAAAACAGCAGAATTTAAACAGAGTTTGGTGTAACACAAACGTCTGAGGCACACACCTCGACACCGTTCTGACTCACAGAACCTTTAACACCTCATTTTCTGACACGATCACCTGATGTAGCCCTTTAACTATTATCTCAGCATGGCTCGGCTCAGCCCGGTCCTCCTTCCCTGCTCTGGCCCTATCTGAGAGAAGGATTGGCGGCTAAATCTTTTCCATGCAGCAAGCGGACCATGACTGGGAGAAATAGGCTGAGATCCTGCCAAGAAGGCGAAGGGCGAGGGGATGGGTGAGGGGGGAAATCACAGGGGGGGAAGAGGGGTGAGCAACAGGTACAGAAAGTATAGAGAGAGCAAGAGAGAGAAAGAGAGGTTTCTAAATGCAGCGTGTCTATCCGACTATCACCTAACAGATAGACTTCTGACGACAGCAGACGAGCCAATCTGAGGGAGACTTTCACAGTTGAATCTCCACAAAACTGAACGACACAGGCAGGATGAGGACCTTATCGCCCGTCTGTCTCCTTTCCTGTCTGTCAACCAAGAGGTCAACTAGACGAAGCAAGCCTTGTTGTAAATCAAACATATTTACAGTTTAGTCCAAGCCAATCTGAGGGAAACAGCATGCAGCCTCTCGATCTGACCCCTTCCCTTCTTCCTTTTCCTTCTGGGTCTGATTTGTTTTATAACAGTCGAGTAGATAGTTAGGTAAGAAAAAAAAAAAGATGAAGATGAAATGAAGATGAAACAGGAAACAGTGTTCCTTGTCAAAACAGCAATGGAGGGGCTTTGTCAGACTACATATTTGCAGACTAAACTCTGTAAATCAAATAAAATCTATTTAAAATTGCCTATTTAAAACGTTCAGTCTAAAAGTTCAGCTCACAAAATGAACACCAAATTATATTTTTCACATCTAGAATCTGCCACGAGCTGTTAAATACCTCCATTTGTTTTTAATGAGAGTTAGAAGCAGAGTCTGGATTTTTCAAAAAACAAAACTTTGAACAAATTTTAGCCACAAATTTACAGCTGGTTTAAAAAATATATGTCTACAGTTTGAAAAGAGAAAAACTTCTCTCTTTCTGATATATATATTCTTTAACATTGCATTTAAATTTCACCTGAGGACAACTAAAGGTCCCTCCAGCTCCTCAGACCCCTCTTATAGATCTACTGGACTAAACTGCGTCTCTTTTGAGGCTGACGTTTAACAATTTTTTTTTTTTAATTTTGAAAAACCTCTCAGTCCAATTAAGAGATCAAAAAACCATAAGCACCATAAAAACATGAATTATCCCGTGAAAAAAAATAAAATAAACCAGCGTGCTAATTAGAGCAAACTCCCTGGCAGCACTGCAGCCGCTTCACCTCCCCAAAGTCTCTGACAGCCGACCGCCGACGGCCTCCTGCGCTCCGAGCCGAGCGGCTCTGAATCCAATTAAAAGTTAGAGATCAAGTTCAGCTTCGAATCGTAAATGATTTGCGAATCAAAAGGCGGCTGGAACAGAAATCAAAGGCAGAGGTGTGTGAAGTCCTCAGGTGAGCTGCTGGAGCGAACGCAGGGTTGCTAAACTCATCGCCAGGGTTTGTTAATGGAGTGTGTTTGTGAATGACACACACACACACACACACAAAACACATTCTGGCTCATGCAAACTCATTATCAAGGCGGCAAAACAGACAGACAGACAGACAGACAGGAGGGTAATCTTCAGGATTAGGTGGAAAAGATTTTCTCAGGTGTGTTTTTATGACAGTAATTATCTGTAATTTATTATGTGGCTCATCTTATGAATGTTTACTTTTATTTTCTGTAGTTTTAAGTTTGAGTTTTACAAGAGGTATCTTTACATTCCAATTCTGTAACCTGATTTTTAAGCAAATAACTTTTATTATTACAGTTGTTTTCTGTTATATTCATTAAGTTTTTCTTGGAAAGTAAATCAAAAATCTTCACAAACACACTTTGTCCTTCATAACACATAAATCTGTTCGGTCGATAATTTATTTGTTATAATTGAATTAGTGGAATAAAACACAACATAAATTTATTGGCTGGTACAGTAATTCTGATATATATTGTGCATCCCCACACTTTTTTTTCTTCTCCATCTTCTTTCTTAATCACATCAGTGATGAGGTAACAGGGCTAAAACTCCACCAGCAGCCTTACGTGTCCACGTCATACTGGGAGGTTTGAGCCCAACCTAGGACGTCTCATTGACAGATGTTCTGTGAGTGGCAGGTAAACTGAGCCCAGACCAGCTGAGGTACAGTAACATGTCCAATCACACCCCCAGAGCTCTATTGTTTTCTATCTTTTTTTCTATTCATTTTGCATTTTGATCTTATTAGAACAAAGAAAACAATCCAAAATATACAAAAGCAGAGAACGATCAGCACGTCAGCTCTGTTCAAACCGTCTCCATGAATCCGCAACAGAACGAAGCCGAGTGCAGTGGAGCTGGAGTGGATGTGGACAGGCAGTCATGTTTATTCATGCAGCCGTGAGCTGCAGACCTGCAAGGTGACTGGCTGTCACACACACACACACACACACACACACACACACAAATGTATGCAGGTGCAGGAAAAGACAAACACTCACACATCTGGCATGTCTATCACCTTGGATCAGGGAGATAGAGGCGTGTGTGTGTGTGTGTGTGTGTGTGTGTGTGTGTGTGTGAGTGTGTGTGTGTGTTGTGACAGAAAGTAAACAACAAAAACAGTTTATTCAGTCTGAGTTCTGCCGCTCGCTGTGCTACAGGTCTTAGTTTTACTACTGCTTTACTCTTGATTTCACACACACACACACACACACACACACACACACACACACACACACACACACACATACACACACACTCACACACACACACACACTCACACACACACACCGGACTGACTGTCTCAGTGTTAATGTTACATTATACAACAAGTAGTTTAAACCAAGCAATCTGGTTGGTCAGCTCGACATTTAGAACATTCTCAGAACAGCAGTACTTGAAGAAATAATCCAATTAATTGGCAATCTAAATATTTTAGCTCTAATTATTATTTCTTCTTCTGCTCAGGTCTCTGGTCAGCTTTACTATGACTGTATATACTGTGTGTGTGTGTGTGTGTGTGCAATCTTGTTAATATTTCACTCTAACCTTACAGGCATGTGTGAGTTTATTAATTATGACTGAAATGTGAAGCAAAGACGCTCATGAATAACAGCAGCCGCTGCTGCTTGTCAATCAAGGTGTCGCAACGGCCAACAGCTGGATCTGTGTGCACGTGCACGTGTATACACACGTGTACAAACACACACGCACGAACTGCAGACAGATCGACTCAGATTTAGCATCACGTCTGTTTGGTTCTTTTGTTTTTTGAGAACAAAATGAAAGTTCATCGTTACTTTGGAAATTGTCCACAAAAAGATTATTGCATGTTGAAAAAAAATAAAGATAAATTCACAACTGTATTTTTAAAAAAAATACTGACATCATGTTAATAACACACAAATGATGAAATCATCTTTGTGCTCTATATTTGTGGTTTGTTCTTTTTGTTTGCTCAAAAAAAGATAAAAACACACAATAAAAGTTTAAGATGATTTCTATCATAACTGCAGCTACAAATATTATTGATATTAATATAAACTGATATTATAAATTGCATTATTACTGAATGAATATTACTAATACTATTTGCAGTAATACTTTAATATCACTGCAATGACTACAAGTGTTGCTCCCACCATCACTGCTATAACTTTTACTCTAAATAAAGACACTGAATACTGATACTGTACAAAACCAACAAACACAAACACACACTTTACATATGTGTGTGTTTGTGTGTGTGTGCTAACATGCAAATTACACACAGTGTTAAAAAGCAGCTTCATCGCTGCACTCAGAGCTGTGAATGCTTCAGGCTCTTAAATCACACATTACACAGACCTGCTCGACTTAATGCGGCTTTGATCTTTTTTTTTCTTCAAAACCACTGAATTATAAAGTCTGTCTGTCTGTCTGCCTGCCTGAATTAATTAAATTAATAAGTCTCACATTAGCCCTCTCTTCATCAAAGCACTTTTTCTTCTTCGTGTTTCTCTAATAAAATTTACAATAATTGCAGAAAATTCAAGAATCAGAAAAAGAAGATTTCTAATTTGTCAAAATAACTGACACAGAAATGATACAATGTTGAGTTTCCTCTTCCGTCTGTGCTCAGATCACAGACACAAACAAATATGAAGAGTGGCACAAAGTTACATGAGTATAGGAGAGCATCTCAATTCATCCACACTTAATAGTAACAGGCTGTGACACCGGAGGGTAGCCGGTGGACCAATGGAGCATGAACTTGGTGAGTTCACCTCCATGGCACTGCCTCGAGCAAGGCACCAAACCTCAGACTGCCAGAGCACTGCTACGTTACCGTCACAAACATGCAAATGTGTTTCAGGCCTGAAATTGAGTCAAAACAATATTTCCCCATCAAGGGATTAGTAAAGTAAATCTAGGTTTAAACCTAAACCACAAGCAGAAGACCCAGAACCTGCTGAAGGGACTATACAGACCAGCAACACCCCGGAATCCTCCAGGAGGAGCTGAAATACATCGCTGCTGAGAGGGTAAACATTGCTGCTAAACCTGCTGCCACTATGATGCAACCCCCGATAACAGGAAGGAAATGGATGGATGGATTCTCCTTCTGTTATTAATAACAAAACAAGGCAGGAGTTTACCTGCAGGACAACATCAGTCCTCCAAAAGTATCCACAAAACACTCATACTGCTCATCTGAAACCTTTTGTTGAGTCGGGAGAACTTTGTTGTTTTGTTTGCAGGAGGAAACTGGACACGAGCAGTGCTCCTCCGCAATTATTCAACCCGTGCATCCACCCAAAGCTCCTCCTCATTTAGTTTTGTGACTCTTGAACAACGTCACATTACTTTTTAATTAATAGTCAACTTGACTGCTAGGGATCTTTGTAAACCAGGAACCAGCTCAGGTCAAATGGCATACCAGAGGATGACGTCTGTGAAGAAGAAAAACTCTTTAGTTGACTCAGACTAAAGACTAAACCGAATTCTTTGGTTTTAGGAGTAGATTTAACGTTGCTACGAGCAGCAGAGAATGAATTAAAGTGAAGAGAAACATCAAACAAGGGCTCATCTTGTTGTTTGCATCTCATTTTTTAGGAATCAAACACAAAAATACTTTGTGCAAGAGCAAAAATAAGACTCTTTTCTCTTCTCTTACAAGGACGAAATCAAAGTCTGAAACACATCACAGAGCCGTAATGGAGAGCAGAGCATTTGTGAAGAATTTTAATGTGGAATAAAACAACAATCCAGTGCAACAGGTTCATATTTGGGTTCTCACCTGCAGCAGCACTTCAAACAGGCTGAAGGAAACACGAGGATTAGAGTGAAATCTGTCTTCAGCTCCCTGAAAACCCAAATAACATCAAACTCCAGGTGCATGTACAGTAAGTCAAGCTGATTTCAAGTTCTTTCGAGCAGCAGAACATGAATCAAAGTGAATGTCCTATGAGGCCCCGTCCCATTCCGCTTACACTTTTAATACAGCAAAAACAATATGCAGCGAAAAAACACAGCAAAATCCCTGTTCTCCTGTTAAAAACAGTCAAAATGGAGCGAAACAGCAGGTTTATTTCATGTGAGCTGCGTCTCTGCAGCGCTCCGTCTTCCTCGGGGGGCTGGGGGGGATCTCACTGCAGTAACAAGCCTAGGCGATGCTGAAAAAGTGCCGCGGGCAACAGCAGCAGCACAGGCAGGTGAAGATGGGGTGGAAGTCAAATCTTTTCACTGTAAACAAAACCCCGGGAATAAGGCAAAATAAATACACGTCGTGGGAATAAAAATGTGTTTGCTCTGGATTTGAGTGATTCTTTGCGGGCGCCACAGGTGGGTAGCCGTCCAATGAGGTGGGGGATTTGCAGTTATGAGGATGGATCGACGGGGAGAGGCGGGAGTTGTTATCAGAGAGAGAGACGGGGAGGGAAAGGCTGCTATTGAACGCTCGTCAAATATTTTTAAAAAGCTGTGTTTTTTGTGAGCGGCGTGGGGCGGTGGCATTGTTGCTCAGGTGCATCACGTGTCAGAGATGCTGGTCGATCATGGTGATACGAGGTGAGGGATTTGCAGAAGTGTCTCACTGCACTGGTGACAAAAACTGATTTGTAACTGGAAACTTTCCAATAAGAGCAGTAAGAGTATGAGATGAAGTGTTGCTGTTTAAAAACCTGAACTTCACGAGTTTTGTTTCCTCCAGCGCCTCATCTGACGCTCCTGTTAAGTTTCCTGCCACACAAACACGATTGCAAGACTTTATACAAAATGCTTAAAACAGACGTCAGCCGATGCATTTCATAACGACAGTTTGGAGGGAAAAAAAGCTGATTATTCACTTGATTATACAAGTAGCTCCAACCAAGCAATCTGATTGATCAACTAGAAGTTTAGAATGTGCTTAGATCAGTACGACATCACATTGTGCTCATCATGAACATCCAGAGCTGAAGTGAGAAAAAAAAAGAGTTGACTACAATAAACAAATAACCGTGTTTTTGTTCTTTGCTTCAAAGGTAAAATTAGGGTGTTATGATATTTAATGAACCAGAAAATTCAGAAACCACATATCTTCTTGGAAACAGAGATAACAAAAGCAAAAATAAAAGAAAATAAATAAAAACAACTACTTCAAAATATTAATTATTGAAAATGGACCGCTGTTGAACTGAACCGTTAAAGTAATACACAACTGAACATCAAACTGTAAAAAAAGAAAATCTTATCTTTTTACACTGTATTTTTATATTTAAATTGTAAAAAAAACTAAAATGAAAGTTTTAGTACGTTTTAAGTATTATCAAAATAAAATACCATAATTCGAATAAATTTCAATATAATTCAATATAAATGTACTGAAATCAAACACCTTCAATATGTTTCTCATAAAATGAGCAGATCATTATTGTCATTTGACATTAATTTGTACGTAATTTAAGAAAGCAGAAAAATACGTTTCTTTAGAAAAATGAGAAATAACTCATTTGTTATTATTGATATTTTACATTTTTTGGTCACCCTCTAACAATCTATAAGCCCCAATATGTGGCATGCTACAATAGAAAATTCCTTCACAAACGTCTCTTCACTGTCTTAACGTATTTCATTTGTTTTATGATCTAATAATGACAACTAAAGCAAAATTAACATATTCATTATTTAAAAAGCCGTATGAACACTTACATCCATTTGTTCTTCAGTTAGTATGTGACATGTATATTATCCTATAAACTGATTCTGGACGCATGTTACGTGTCATTGTAACAGCAGTTATTTCAGCAGTTGTTTTTCTTTTTTCATCAGCTATCCTGGGGGAAAAAAATCTCTCCCGGGATACAATTTGTCCCGTTTTTTGGGGAAAATGTAAAAACTTTATTTGGTTTCCTTCGTTCTGTAGTCCAGAAAGGCTCCCATGCTTCTGTAGCTATTTAACCATCTGGGGACGGATTGGGCGGATCCGCAGTCAACGAATGGACAAACGTTACTAGGTGGGATATGTTTTTTTTCCACCATGGGCAAAGCTAGCCCATTTTTATGTGTTCTGCTCCCCTAAAACTTGGAGTGAGAAATCTTGTTATTCTAAAATTTTTGTTTGTCTTTGACAAGCTTAAATAATGTCCAAAATAAACTCCGTAATTTGTGGTTTAAAATGTATATGTTAAGGATGAAAATGAAAACATGGTATCATCCTCTTCTCACCCGCTACCTGTCCTTTGTACGTGACGGCACCGTTTCGCTGCCCGACCGTTGTCCAGCGAGAATCCATTTAATTGTAGTGTTGTCAATCAACAAAGTAAGTTGCTCCAAAGCTGTGTCTCACACTTATTTCCTTTTACCTAGAGTTCCGATACCATATCAGCGAGTACTGGAGTCCAGGTAGAGTTTACCAGTTAGCTCCGTTAGCCCAGTTAGTTACGTTAGCGCCATTAGCGCGGCTACAGTTGAACTGGAGCGGTCCATTTATTAAACAAAAAGAGCAATAATAAAAAATTAAACCGCGAACATGTGTAGTGCGTACGTGTGTCTCTGTTGTTGAAGTTTATCGTTTATTTTAGAGACGTCACGCACGTCTTTTTCTGGTCAGTTGTCATGGAAACATGAAGCTGTATTTATTCATGTTTTACAGAGGATTCAACCTGAACCAGGCTTTGCAACAATAATAATCACATCACATTCATGCAGGCGTAGAAGTATATACTACACACACACACACACACACACACACAGTAGGTCTATATATATAGGCTACTTATACCACACAGGTATGACATGGGTATGGTATCAGGTGTGTGAAAGATAACTCATAGCGTTACTGTGTTTGTGTGGCCTGCCAGTGACCAATGGACATACGACAGTTCTTTAAAAGAAAAAGGACAGATTTAGGTGAGAGACTAAGGACAGTCCATAATAATGACCTGTGTCTTGTGTTTTTTCTTCCCATCACCTCCACAGCCTCCTGTGTGTTGTAATGTCTTGCCATCTCCAAAATGACTATTCCCACACTTCTGCCACAACCATGGCTGCAGTGCACCAGCACAAACAACCATGAACAGGAACCAAAACATCCAAAAAGTCCAATTTTGTTTTGGTTCTCCATACCCCTCTTTTTTTTTTATTATTATTGAATTAGTTTATAGCGCAGAGTAACCTTCTGAAGAGAAAATACTTCTGAAGTTGAACACACACACACTATTAAGGCTTTTATTAGCTTAGCCATTTTAGGCTTAATTAAAGTACTGCGATGACAATTCTAAAAAAGAATTGAAATATGAAATATCTTCTGGCAAATTTGAGCTATATTCATTCAACACAGCCAAAATGGCTTGAAATGTCCCCAGGATGCCTTAATGATAAAGTTATTTTTCAAAACACATATTTTTTGTTTTAGTGTGAAAAAAGGGTGGGTGGTGGCAGTGGGGCTCATTGAAAGTGAGGGGCTCACCCCTAAAGCTCTGACCGTAGAATCACCCCTGTTTTCAACCAATCAGTGGATGTATCTATGACGTATTCTAGCTATCAAATGACCCAAGCGCAGAATTCAGGACAGAGGGCCCAGACTGAAGTCTAAAAGTCCTTATCATCTAACTGGACCACCTTCACCTTCTCACCTCCCGTTACTTCCTGGTCATCTCTGTTTGTCTTTGAGAAAACCCCGGATGCCTAAAGAAACTCACTGTAACAAACAGATCAAACAAGCAAAGGGAAAGACTGCTTTCCTAGAGGATTCTGGGAAATGTAGGACAAACAAGTGGATGATTGTAACATTCAGACACTTTAAATAACTCAAACAACAACTGATGTTTTGACTGAGAGACACGGGAAGTACCCAGCGCCGCGGTTACTGAATGTTTTAACGTCTTCCTGTTTGATTTCCTGAAGGTAAACAAAGTTTTCAGGTGAGATTAGCTAAAAGTCATCGAGCTGATTTATTTCAAACAAACCTCATCAAACATTCTGACTGTTGATTTCAGTGGCAATCAGACAGATGGGCCTCAAGATCAATGCTTCTGGACTACAAACATCACTTCACGACATCAAAAGATGTGAGCTGCACACACACACACACACACATACACCTTCTCTCTGTCTAAATCTATACAATCCATTATTAACATGTTTCCTGCCAGACAAAGACACAGGTAGATGATAAAATATAGAGAAATAAAAGACAAAATAAGAGAAAAGGTTAAATTATTGAATTCATGGAGCTCAACTCGAAATAAAAAGACACACAGACGAAGGAGAGAAGAAGAATCCATACTGTTTTTTTTTTGTTGTTTTTTGGAAGGAAGGTGGAAAAGTAGGTTAGAAAAGAAAGGCGAGGTGAGAGAGGAAGTGTGGCATCAAAGAGAGGAAGTTGAACAAAGTCAGCGACACGCCAGGAGTCGACTCGTGCGACACACGGGAGAGAAGAAGAAGAAAACCAACATCAGAACGCATCACACCTCCGCCATCAAACCATCGCTCCGAGAGAGAGAGAGACAGAGGGAGGAAGGAAGGGAGGAAGGAAATAAAGAAAGAAAGAAGAACGTTTAAAATCTAAAAAGAGGGATGGATTCAAAACGGGAGAGAGCAAAGGGGAAAAAGAAAGAAAGAAAGATTTTAGAGTTTGCCACATCCTGAAGAACAGAGGAAGACAAAGGGCGGAGGAGAAGAGGAGGAGGGACAGTAGAATGATGAAGAGGAAGAGGAGAAGAAAGGCTGAATGGAACCGTTACAACAGAGAGATAAAGGAAGGAAGGAGGAGGAAAAAGAAGTTGTAATAGAGAGAATGGATGAATGAAGCAGGAGCACGAGGAAAGACAAGATGGAGAGGAAGGGATAAAAGAGGCAAAAAAGAAAGTAGCAAAGGAGTGAAGGAGAATGGAGGCCGGATATGAGAGGATGGAAGGTGGAGAAAATGTAGGAGGAGAAGCTGTAGGAGAGGAGAACAATGAGGTGGAGGAGGATTTATGTTTCTAGAGATCTGAAGGACAGACAAGGTGCAGGTCACATCTGCTACACCTTCATCCTCTCGCTCTCTCTTTCTGTCATAAATTCTCATCGTCTTTTTCTATCCTTTGTTTCTCTTTCTTTCTTTGAACACTCACTTGTACTTTTTACTTCACTACATTTTTAGTTACTTCACAAATTAAGATTTTGAGTGTTAGTGTTTGTACCACAGATGTTTTGGACCACCTGGAAGAAGAGGTTTACAGGGCCGGGATATGGGGAAATAGAGCTGATGTCGTGCTAGAACAGGAGCTGAGTGAGCAGGCAATGTAACCGGATTAAGGGTTTGTCTGATGATGACATCTCCTGACTATCTCTTTCACTCTGATACCAGGAAACAAGACTCCTTCTCTGTTCTCTCCATTTTCATCCAGCACAGCAAACCTTTATTCACTGCCACACACACACACACACACACACACACACACACACACACACACACACACACACACACACACATATATAATGTGAACAGCAGCAGCTACCTGAAATGTGTGCATGTGTGTGTGTGAGTAGGGCTGCAGTGGGTGAGCGGTCCTCGTATATCTGTCTCTTCTACTTTATAACCACACACACACGCACAGACACACACAAAGGATCCCGCTCAGGTCAAGATGTGCATGTAGACAAACACACACATGCAATTAAAGTAAACACACACACAGTAATGGAAACGAAAGACACCTTTACATGTTCACACACACACAGCCGTAAGCAAAGTAGACAGGTGGAGTGTATATCAGGGGCCTCTGAGGCCACCCGACTCCTCCACAATTTATCTCAATTTCACCTTCCAGACACACACACACACACACACACACACACACACGCACACACACACACACGCACATGCGTGATGCATACACAGTTACACACCGAATGCACAAACACTGGAAATACTAGAGACACACACACACATACAAATACACACACACTCACTTCACATGTTAAAATCACACACATGTTCACCTCAAACATATCTCAACAGTGGCAGGTAACCATAGCAACAGAGATGATGTTCTGCAGTTCACTTGAAACTAAACTAATGGACTACAAACATGGAGCACTTGAAACAGAGCAGAACGTTTTTTGTTACAACAACTCTGTGTTCAAACATCTGTTTCCCGATGGACAGTAAAGTAAACTACTGCTGTTAGCTCAGTTTGTTAGCCAGGCTTCTGAACTCAGAGCATCTGGAGTGTTAGTGTTTGTACCACACGCATTTTGGACAACCGGGAAGAAGAGGAGATTTTCAGGCCCAGGGCACAGGGAAATACTGATGGGGAGAGGAGCCGTGTTGTGCCAGAACCGGAGCTGGGCAAGCGAGCAATGTAACCAGAACAGCAGCCTCTATGGACATAATGACAGAGTAGAAGAGACTGAAGAGGAGGTTGACGGGGGAAGCTAAGAAGAGAAAAGGAGAGAGTGAGCGAGCAAGAAGCCGCCGGACAAGAGTAAATGTGAGACTGACCTTTAGTGGTTAGTGGTGAAATTTTTTGTATCATTAAATATTTTTAATGATAATATAATATTATTATATTAGCAATATTAGCAACATGTTAACTAAGGTTTGGTCCAACTCTGAATAATATATAGATATACTTTATGTAACTATATATATATATACTTTATATAACTTTAATATAAACACATCATCCTTGAGTGTATCAGACATGTGTGAAAAGACCTCAATGTGTGTGTGTGTTTGTACAACACACAGCATTAAGCTTGTCCTATAATGAGCTATTAACTGTCGTCTCCTTTCAGCTCTCCGCCTGACTCTGACACAAATCCCCCCTTTATTCTCCAGTACTGTAATCCACCACACACACATGGGAACACAAACACACCACGACAATCAACCACAATGCATCAGGCCTCAGTTCACTTCCTGGTGTCAAATCCCTCCCTGTCTGTTCACTGACAAAGACTTCTGAGGACAGAGAGAGAGAGAGAGAGAGAGTAAGAAGAGGAGGAGAGATGATGGACTGAAGACGAACAATACGATTTTATGGCAGCGTCTTATAAAAGCTGCAATCCAGAGGAGTCGACACACACATACAGATTTACACATAACTGTACACACATTCTGTGGTAGCGTGTTCGCAACACACTGAAACACATCATTCAGTTTCTTATGATTTGAACCCTGAACTCGTAAAGTTCAGAAACACAGACAGAAAGTGCAGTATTCAATAACTTTACAATACAGGACACAAAACAGTGAGTACTTACTGAGGAAAAATGAATCACACTACCTTACAATTATTTATGATCACTGTTGGCGGTAACATCTGGACTATTTTTGGCGAACATTGCTCAAACATCACAGAACAGATGACAGGAAGTCAGAACCAGGAACATAGAGAATTTGGTCAATTTTCAGAATAACACCCTGTACAGACTCCCCAATTCCTGCCAATTTTACTACGTAGTTTACTTATTTATAATAGAAGCACATAAACTAAGAATATGACCAAATCTGAGGAAGTATACAAAATGTGTCAGGCAAAGCGCTTCTGAAACGCTCCTGGTGTGGTTTAAAGGCACATGGAGAACAGACTAAAATAGACTGCACGTCACAGAGCCTTGCCTGGTGAAATTTAGGGTAGTAATATAGGCAATCATAAAGAATTATGAATTGGTAACTTTATTATGTCATATAAAAGTTTATCACTCGTGTGACTGACCTTTTTGATCTGTCTCAAACTCTCGTTCAACACATAGAGGCTGAGTTAAGGCCCAATATTCTCAGTAGTTTTGCTGCATTCCTTTATTTATTTTATTTTTTTGGCCTTTCCAAGCTTTATTTGATAGAGACAGCCGAAGAATGACAGAAATGCAGGGGGAGAGAGATGGGGAAAGACATGCGGGAAAGAGCAACAGGTCGCATTCAAACATGGGCCGGCTGCTCTACCAACTGAGCTAAAGAACACCTGCATTCCTTTATTTTGACCAAATCAGAGAAGATTATTGGAACGGTGGAAAGACTAAGGACGTTTTTGGTGAGTTTGGTGAGTGTCTTTTAAATTAGTTAGTGTAAAGTTAAATGATATACCTGACATAACTTAGGAAGGTTACATGATTGTTTAGTTTTGGTTTCTGAACATGAAAAGAGATTTCCTGGATGATTCCTGTGTTTGACCCATCTCTCCTTCATATGTGGACTTTCTCATTCCTCATACCACGTCACTGGACTCGGACAGCACATCAAAACATCACACTGCACAGGGTGAACCAGATATGACGAGTTCTTCAAAATGAGTCCTTCCTCACTTGTTCCTCAGTAACTACTCATAATTTTGTGTACTGTATTGTAAAGTGTTACCTCAAATAAGGACATGATCACAGAGGTCTTCATAAGGGTAGGAAAGACATCAGCAGTCTGATAAAAAGTTTGCGACAACTTTCAACAAACCAACTTGCATAGAGACGTATGTTATTTTCATTAAAAACATCACTGACGGCTGCAGACAGACAACAGATTTTTACAACAATTTTATTTAAAATTTGCACCATGGCAGAATTAATCCAAGAGAAGAGATGGATGCCAGTATGACATGAAGTGGACAATGCTTTGACCTCCCTTTAGCTCTGCAGTCGTGTTCGATTCTACCATCTTCATTCAGTCTTTTACAAAAGGTCCAGTGTGTCAGATTTAGGAGACTCTATTTACAGAATATGACAGAGTATTATAGACATAAACTGTCTTTTTATGACTTGAGGTCCTCTTCTACAGTGTTTCTACAGTAGTCCAGAACGGACAAACCAAAGACTGGCTCTAGATTCCAATAAATCCTACAACTGGACTTTCAATGGTGCATTCAAACCCTTGCTGTCCTGGACAAAACATGTCAGACTATCAACTGCACAGAAAAGAAACTGCTACTTGACAGTCAAAGATAGCTAAATTACCTGGCTGGGCAACTGGAGCAAGCCATAGTTTTTGGTATATTTGGTGTTTCAAGTCTGTGGAAATGCTTTTTAAACTAAAAGATACTCAAGTAGAACAAAATGACAACATTGGATATCTAAGAAAGTGTCAACGCTTCCATTTGCATTCTTCATCTTTAAGTGTCATAGTGACTGCTCCTCTACATTTGAAATAACATCCAGAGATTAAACTTAGTAAGCTAATGTTCAGGTTTAATATGCCTCCAGAAAGAGAAACCCTCCATAGATCACTAAATGTCTCCAAGAACAGAACTAATCTGATTATCGCAGGGTCCAATACATGGGAATAGTTAATTCAACTCACAACAACAACAAAAACGGTTTAGCAAACCACTCACACTGCTCAGATCCAACAGAATACACACACAAACAAACACACACTACTACTACTACTAAAGATCTACTACTACGATTACTACTAAGAGCCCACACAAACGTTACCATGGTGAGGAGGTATGCTGCTGGCCGGCCAGGTGAAGGGTCTTGGGCCGGGCGGCGGAGCAGCTGCCTGCATTAGCCGGCCGCTCCCAGTAGGGGTCACTGTGAAACACACAAAAAAACGTGAAGAGGTTCTTTAACGACAGCCGTAAGAAACAACGAGCAGGAGAAGAAGAAGAAAAAGAAGAAGAAGAAGAAGAAGAAGAAGGAAACAAAAAACAATATCAAAGAGATAAAAAGGGATTTAAAGAATTATACACAGGAAAAATGCAACATCTGGGGCCAGTAACAGAACATTTTGTGGAATAAATTGCAGCAAAATATATCAAGACAAGCAAGAAAATGATCATTTGGCAACAGCTTTGTGTGGAAAATGATAAACAATTGGGCATTTTTAGCTCAGCGGACAAAAACAAAAAACATCATCTTTCTAATGAGCTTCTAAATATTTTTTTAAAATGTGAAAAATATTTAACTAATTTACTATAAAACCTGAAAACAATGATATGAAACCCAAACCAGCAGCTGGACACCCCCCTTCACAAGGTAGATCTGTGAAACTAAACATGATTCAGACCCACAGAATTTCATTTTAAGTTTCCAAAGATACCAAAATACTTCGGAATGCCGAAGAAATGTGCATGAAACAAATGACACACAATAATTCTTTTGCAACAAAAAAGCCTTTGGGTGTCGGGTTGATTCCCCATTGGTACCAAGAAAAAACACTATGATTAGAGTCCCCAAAAGTCACTTAGGTGTATTTTTAACCACATTGTACCATAATTGTTTGGTTTACAGGCCCAGGGAGCTGAGTTGGTGTTGTGCCAGAACCGGAGCTGAGCAAGCGGGCAATGAAACTGGGCTCAGCAGCCTCTATGGACATAATGGCAGAGGAGAAGAGACTGAAGAGGACGTTGACGGAAGAAGCTAAGAAGAGAAAAGGAGAGAGTGAGCGAGCAAGAAGCCGCCGGACAAGAGTAAATGTGGGACTGACTTTTAGTGGTTGGTGAGAGCTTGGTGAAATAAAAGGCTGAAAGACAGACGCCGAGCTGGGCTGACAGCTGTTGGACTAGTCAGTGATATTAGCTGCTGCTATGTCTGCTGTTGTTGACCTTGCTTGGTGATTGGCTGTTAGCAAAGTTGTTGACGTAATGTCACTTTAAGGCCCTTAACTTTTAAGGTTTAACAAGTGAGTGATGCATGACTAAACACATGTATTATTAATCAAACTGCCAGTGTAAACATCTCATACCTGCAACTGATACCAGAAATAATTTAAAGGATTTAACAAATAGTTGATTCAGGGAAAAGTGAAAATCTGGGTTCAATGTTCCAAAAACGTGTATTAAAGAAGGCAATGAGACAAAACTGTTTTATTTCTTTTGTCTGTGAATAAAACTTTTTATCTGTATGCTCAAAAGAGAAAACCGTCTTGTTGGCCTGGTAAAAGTGTCTGGTGAATTTCGACATGTACCTGCCACCGTGGCTGGTCAACGAAACACCTGCCTTTGGAAATATTAAAAAAAAAAAAAAAAAAGAAAGAAATAAACCTCCAGTTTGTGTGTTCTGAGAAGCTAAACTCTGCCGACTGGGACTCGAAGTGACACAGAGTCAAATACAAAATACAAAGCAGCCCCAAAGTGACTGTCTATGCACAGTGAATTATTTGAATTTTACACACCCACCAAAGACAGCCTGTCAAAACCCATGCCGGAATGGATTTTTCATACGGAGAGAGGGAGCGAGGGAGTGCCGAGGAGAATAAAAGAGGAGAAGAGAAAGGGGAGGGTGAGAGACGACGGGAGAGACGGGGGAGGAGGAGAGAGCGAGGGAGAGGCAGTGAAGCGATGCTGGCTTGCAGGAGAACATTAGCTGCACTGTGTAGCGCACCATAAAACCATTGACATTGTCGGTCTTGCTTTGTGGACGAGTATTATTGTAAAACACAGTTTTCTGAGGCGAGCCGGCCGCTATTGTTCTTGTCAGAGGGTGAAGCGAGGGCACCGCCGGCATAACTTATTTCAGTTTTAAAGCTACGGAAGAAAGCAGAGAGAGTTGGTTTTCAAATTAAACCGCCGAGATGTAAGTCCAGAGATTGTATTACTTTTAGATTTGATCTCTTGATGCATGACTAGGAAACATATCGCTGCTGTCGGGGGGGGGCACACACACACACACACAAACACAAAAAAACAGGATAAAAAGAAAGCAGCCATCTGCAAGAATAAAAACAGGTTTGTTCTCAGTGAGGTCGGTGTACTTTACTGATTATACAACGAGCTTTAAGCAGGTTTCAAGAGACGCACAGTCTGATTCAACACAGAAATGAACAGATTCACTTTCAGTCCACGTAACGGGAACAAGTGGGTTATTACAGCCAAAGTATTTGTTGTTTCATGACTCCACAGTAAAAAAAAAAAGAATCCTGGGGTAAATAGATGAGCACGTCAGCCTGTCCATAACTTTCTATTTAGGGGTAAAGAAAAAGAGTTTTTACTCAATTGTTCTGCCATCTGAAGAGTTACTGCAAAACCACCACGGGTACATTTCCATCACATCGCGGCTGCAACGCAATGCCACTTCATATCCCACCAGGAGCGTTTCAGGAGCATCCTGCCTTTGTTAACTTTTTTTTCTTTTGGTTGAAGTGCTTCTACCATCAGTAATTCATTTGTTTCCCTTTTGGCTGTTTTGGGGTGTTTTATTTTGAAAATCAACCAGCTTCTCTATGCCGTTTCTGTGTCTGACTGCTCTGTGCAGACGAGGTTTGAAACATTGACCAGAAAGCGGCCACTATTAGCTGCATCAGCCACAGTGCACGCAGAACACGTCACATCCATCTCTCGTGGAATTTGGCTCCACCAGGCATGGCTGCGACACGTCTGTGTGCGTGACTGTAAACCTCACCTGAAGTGCTGCGGTCCATTTCAGAAGCAGACATGTTGAACATTAGCTGAGGTTTTTGGTTACTCTGCCTTTTCTTTACCTTCCTTCCTGCCATCAGGTCTTTTGTCTTTTAATTCCCTCCTTCTCTCACATCCTTGAATCCTTCCTTTTCCTTTCCTCCATTCCCTCTTAGTCCTTCATCTTTTCAGTCCTCCTTTTCTTCTTTACCTCCATCCATCTGCTTTCTCTTTACACATGAGTCCCTCACTTTTTCCTCATCCTTCCCTCCTCCATCCTCTTTTCACTTAATTCCTTCTCTCTTTCTCTCTTACATCCTTTAATCTCCCCCGCCACCCCGCCATCATCCCCCTTTCCCTTTCTCTCTCACTCTTTCTCTTTCACCAATCTGTCCATTACTTCCAGAATGATGCCTTCAGGTGTCTTGCTGTCATTTTGGAAAGCGGACGACTGACTGCACTGCATCAAACACACACACACACACACACACACACACACACACACACACACATAAAATCAACAATACACACATTAAATAAACAGCACAACTGTACACACACACCTACAACAACACACACACACAGACTCTGACGCACAAGCAGAAATTCAATAACCGGAGTATAAACACAGTCGCTTGCTTGCGCACGCCGACACACACACAAAAAGACAGACTCATGGGTAAATGCACACTGAGATGCACATAAGCAAGTAAACAAACACACACACACATACACACACATGGCACAAACACACACTCCATCAGGACAAAATTGCAGTGGTGGGAGGCAGTACAATGGGTATTGCCGGGCGCCGGCAGAGCTAAATTGCAGACAGCGAAGGGGAGATCTGGGCCATTTTTCAAGGCTGACTATATATTACAAATTGGCTACCAGGGCATTGTCTTAAAACACACACACACAAAATGTGAAAAACTAATCCTGGCTTGTCCTGTTGTAGCCCCACAGAGCCGTAGAAATCTGCCCTTTTCCCTCTTTTTCGACAATTTCCCCAGAATAAAGCATGTGATTGAAAATGTGTCAGTTTAGTGAGCAGCACCACACACACACACACCTATATATATATATAAACACACATACACAAGAAATACACAAACTCCTGCTCCCTTGTTTACGAGCTATAACCCGTCCGATTGTTATGAGAGGGTTCAAACACTTCCAGGGTTAAGGTCAAATCCACACCCAGTGGTATACACACACACATACACATTAAAAAACACACATACACACGTAATACACACTTTGTCCCGAGTCGATCGGGATGTTTTGGTCCAGGTTTAGCCGGTCAGTCGCGCTTCAGTGCAGCAGTAAAGCTAGAGGAGGTTTAACTCCGACACAAAATCCCCTCAGAAATTGTGTGTGTGTTCATTACCTATGTTTGTGAGGACTACTTTCAGTTTAAGATGTTAAATAAAATATAGAAATATAAATAAACGTGAAATAAATGTGAGGTCATTTTGGGAGGGAAATGTAATTTTAGCTTAGTTTGTTAGTTGGGCTGCCTGGACTGTGAGCTCAGAGCACCGGGTAGTGTTAGTGTTTGTACCACAGGAGTTTTGGACCAGTAGGAGGTTTACAGACCCGGGTAGTTGGGGGGAAATGTTGACAGGGAGCAGAGCCGGTGTTGTGCCAGAACTGGAGCTGAGCAAGCGGGCAATGTAACCGGGCTCAGACAATGTTATCTTTAAATCAAACTGCAGCATATTTTATGACTTAAAACAAAACATAAAAATCATTTAAAGTTAAAAAAAGATGCAAAATGAGGGAACCAGAAGTGCAAAAACTTATTTCCTGCAAAACATCTTAAGGCCACAGTCGTTCTGGACCACCGCAAAGAAGAGGAGGTTTTTAGGCCCAGGGCAACAGGAAATGTTGATGTCGCAGTGTCGTGCCAGAACCGGAGCAGGGCGAGCAGACAATATAACCAGGCTCAGCAGCCTCTATGGACATAATGCCAGAGGAGAAGAGACTGAAGAGGACGTTGACGGAGGAAGCTAAAAAGAGAAAAGAAGAGAGTGAGTGAGCAAAAAGACGCTGGACGAGAGTAAATGTGGGACTGACTTTTAGTGGTTGGTGAGAGCTTGGTATGTTATGTTGTTGATGTTTGGCTGTTAGCAAAGTTGTGGACTCGCTAGATTTTGTAGTAATGTACCATATGTTCCGGACTATAGAGCGCACCTGAATATAAGCCGCACTCACTAAGTTTAAAAAAATAAAAAATAAAAAATAACATATATAAGCCGCCGATATCCAGGTTGAGAAATTAGATATTTATCGGATACACAGAAAGATTTTGTACCGTAAATGTTGATTTATATTCCCGCTGCCGTCTCAGCATCTCACCATGGATTCATTAACGCCAAGCTTACGTGCAGCAGCTCTATTTCCTTCCTGGATAGATAGATCGATGGCCTTCAACTTAAAAGCTGCATCATACCAACTAATAATAGATTAGAATATAACTAATAATTTGTTGTGCGTGTTGTGTTGCATGTGCTAAATAAAAACTAGGGTGTTTTTCTCTGTCTGTCTCGTTTTTGCTCTTCCGATAAGAGTGCCCCATGGCGGCTGAAGAAAAAACAATAGAAAAGCTGCATCTTTGTATAAGCCGCATGGTTCAAAGCACGGGAAAAAAAGTAGCGGCTTATAGTCTGGAAAATACGGTAATCAGAACAAATACACGTGTACACACACACACACACAGGTGGACACGTGTCCTTCTTGATCTGTTGACCTCCCACACTGCAGAGCCGAACAGGTCCACAGGTGCCAATCTCTCTTTCACACACACACACAGAGTTTACAGCACAAACATCCTTTATCTTTAAACAAACTGCCTAAAAGGAAGTGCTAAAACTGCAGTCCCTCAAACGTCCACTTGAAGCTGGCTCCAGAAGTGAGTCAGTCTCCATAAGTCCCCATCTTCAAATGTCCAACTTCACAGCAGAAATAAACATGTTTACAGCCTGGTACAAAAAACTGTTTTGGTCTCTGTAGATTAAAGAGCTTAATAGTTTCAAGTTAAAAAAAGCACAAAAAAAAGTTATACATATAGAAATATTTGAATATATATTTAAATATTCTGAAATGCCATTTTGATTCCTGATATCTGGAGCAATGTTTCACTTCTTGATGTTTTGAAGCCTCAGACAAGACTTTCTCCTTTCTTGGATATTTGTCTCATACAAACCCAGTAGGTCAAAATGTTTCTTTTTATTATTAAAGTCAAGTTAAGTCAGTTTTGTCACAGCCATTTAGACTTTCTGTGTTTTAGTTCAATAGTAGTAGTACTGTATCAATAACCAGGAGTCAGTAATATCAATAACCAGGAGTTTTTGAACATCTATTTCTGTAGAGTGTAATAATTATTCCTCTAACCAGTTTGAAATGTGTTTCCACCACACCTGCTCAAGTTACTCATCAGCCTGAGAGTGAGAGAGAGAAAGAAAAAAGTGTCTGAGTTTAGTTTGCACACATCATCAGCAAATAACAAGAATAAATCCAGTGCATGCAACACTTGCGCTGCAGAGCGGCACACGCGGCCGTAATGGATTCTGTCATTTGAAATGGATGAAGTTCCATTAGAGAGCGGCGTGGTCGGAAGCGCTAAGTGTGATGAAGGGCGAAGCTTCAGCATCTCTCTTTTTGTTTTAACAACGACAACGGAAAAAAAAGAAAGTCCTGAGATCCAGAGGAGTTTTTAATTTCCTCTCAGCAGATGGACACACAGAAAGAATCCAAACAGCCAAATAAAGATGAAAAGAAAAGGTGCTTTTATTTTTTAAAAGGGGTCACTTCCTGTCAACTTAACTGTAAATCAACAGCGTCGCTTCTTCACCCTTTTCTGTCCACTGACAGCTTTCACGTACCCCCAACCACCTTCTACAACCCTTTTTGTCTTAAAGCAAAAATCCTTTACAGAGTGACACACACAGACACACACGCACACACACACATGCACACACACACACAGTCACATATGACATGTTTATTAATCACCTCTTTAGCCTGAGCTACCGGCCTGATTTACTGCTGATTTCTGAGCTGTCAGCCGCTGAGGACAGCTGCCTGACATTTACAGGTAGAAGCACTCTACAGTATGTGTCACACAAATAAACACACACACACACACACACACAAACATAAAAGCACAAGCTCAGGTGGCTCCACACATGTACAAATTATTCACGCACACTCAAGCGCAATAAATCTGTGCATGAAAGCATTAAGAAGTTTTCACACACACACGCTGTTTTATTTTCTTTGCGTTCACACCAGTGACAGTATAAAGAATGGACCAGGCATGAGTGAGGTCACACACAGGTTTCCAGCTTTGAAATGTTGGATGTACTGTTTCTAAATCTAAAATCTAAAAATAAAAGAATGTAATGGCAGCGCTGCACTCTGAAACTATTTTCAATGGCTTGCAATACTACACAACATTTTATTATATTTATAATAAAATATATACATTTATCCATCCAGACTTTTATCCCCCAACCTCTTTCAGATGTGTCTCGCTCTTTAAGGCTTGGAAGTGAGAACAGGATGTATAAATTCCAGGTGCTGACATGTCTCTGACAACCTGAAAGACAGGCTTCATCAGAGTGTTTCATACAGGATCAGCTGGGCAGTGACTGGGATGAAACACTTTTGATTTGACCTAAAAAAGAATATAAAACGTGTCTTTTTAGCTCCCGACTACAACAAAAGGAGGCAGATTTCACAGAAGAAGAATCTAAAGAGCGAGCTGTCGTGTGACATCAGCAAAGATATTCTGACTTTCGGCTCCCCGTCCCTTTATATCTGAAGAATTACAGAGAAGCGTTTTGGAAGGGAGCCCTGTGTTTGAACTGCTCGTGGTGCGTTTGATGTTCGAGGGGTCTTGTCACAAGCTTAAACAGCCACCATGGAGTGGGCATGTCACCTGTGAGATAAGAGAAAACAAGCTCTCCTCACGTCTGGGTGAAAGGTTGTTCTGACATTCAGCAGGAGGGGAGAAGAAAAGAGAAAGAAGAGGAGAGGTAGAAATGAAGAAACAGGATGCAAAGAGAGGAAATATCAGAGAGAGATAAAGCTGCTTTGTATCATGTATGAAGCAGTGAAATAAGAGTCTGTTGACAGTCGCTTTGATGGAAATCAGTCTGTTTCCGTCCATCTTGACGTTCTGATAAAATCGAACATATTTAATATTTAGAAGGTCTGCTCTCTTCAGCACCAAACAGGAAGCAGGAAACCGGGTAGTTACTTTGGTAATGGCTGAAAAAATTCAGGGTCTATCTGATCCACTAAAATAGTTGTTGGTAGAGAGTTGTTGAGTTGTTGAGGTGACAAAGTCCAAAACATAAAGTTTGTACAGAAACACAGTTTATCTTTATGGATTATATTGATTCTGAATTGACAGTCAGACTGTCGACATATGACGTCCTTTATCTCGTGTTTGTAGAGTGATGTGTTTTCACGGACACGTAATGAATTGTTCATATTTCTTAAAGGCAGTTTGGTGTCACAGGGAGCTTTAGATTAATTCAAACTGATAATATGTTCATTTTTGAACATTCTGTCAACGCTACAGTAACATTAGGTAACTGTTAAGTCTGATAAGGTTGTCTGATGTTGACTGCTGTTAATTATTGGTTTGATTAATGGTTGTGTATTGATTACTGATGGTGGATGATCAGGTTTATTATCAGCTGATCATGTTTAATTTCTAACAGCAGTATGCAGGAAATAGTTGATCCTTGATTGTGTTTTTGAACCACATATGTATGAAGACTGTTAATGTTAATATTCAAACAGCTGGATAGTGGAGTGCTATTATTCTCTATATCAGCACTCAGATAACTTAGTTGGAACTATCAGTTGTATAAATGTATATAAAGTATGTGGAATGTAAGGACGTCAGAATGTTTCATCATTGTCATCACATTGTTATCATGTAATAAGTTGAATTTCTCCTCTTTGTAAACATCAAACAAGTTACAATGGTTTACAAGATGTCGTTATTTCTGTTTTTCCAAACGTACACTTTGTGATCTGCTTTGACACTTTTCATTCAGATTATTTGATAAAAACAGCTTTTCAGCAGACAGACGAAGAACAAGAAGAAAGAGGGAAAGAGGCGGGAGGTGAAATAAAACAAGAGAATCTCTTGTTTTCTCTCTGCGCCTCACCTCTGCATCGCCAGACATCCCAGCAGGACGCAGTAAACAAGAGTTTGTGTGTGTGTGTGTGCGTAATACACCACATGTATTGGAACCAATCAAAAGGTTGCATACACACACACACACACACACACACACACACACACACACACACACACACACACACACACACACAAACACACACACACACACACAAACATCCTGCAGGTGTGTTTGAGGCAGCAGGACTGCAGCAGTTTGTATCTTTTGTTCTGAATCTTCTGTTGACTTGAAGAGAAAATGTTTTAGATTTGTCTGAACTCCATACAAACCTGTTTATTCTGCAGAAATATGTCCAAAATTTGGTTTGGACAGGTGAATCAGACAGGTGGAGCAGGAGCTGCAATCTGTGAAGCTTCAGCTTGATTTTAATTTAAGATTCAGATCATTTACTTAAAATGCATTTCAATTAGGGTTGCCCAGATCGATCAACCGCCAATCACACCATGTGAATGGGGAGTCTGTAGTTTTGACTGAAGATGACCAATGACAAATCAGCCACCACAGGTACCATGAAAATACCAGAACTAACTGTGAATGTATTAATGAACAAAACAAAAATGGCCGTATGGTCAGATTGAAGTAATACAAACAGGTCCAGACAAGCTACTACGGCCTCGATACTGTCTACAAGGATCAAGATGACCTCACGTTACCTGACCTCAAGTGATAAATGAAGGCAAAAACTGCAGTTCCTCAAATGTCCACTTGAGTCTGGCTCCAGAAGTGAGTCAGTCTCCATAAGTCCCCATGTTCAAATGTCCAACTTCACAGCAGAAATAAACATGTTTACAGCCTGGTACAAAAAACTGTTTTGGTCTCTATAGCTAATTTCCCCGTTCATGACAACTGTACTGAGGGTGAATGTATATACAACTCACCTGTTTACATTATATTAAGACTTAAAGTTATGAAGAATTAACAGTGTGGTCACTTCACAATAGCTCTTCAGAAACCTGTGGGGGACGTCACGAAGACTACATCCAGGTTTTATACAGTCTGTGATCTGAACTGAACCTGCATATTTTGACTTTAAATCTTGAAGAATGACACAAACTTTAGGATGGTTATTAGGTTATCAATTTTTTATAATGCCTTCAAGATGGTAAAGAAAGAGGAAGGACAAAAGAGTGAAAGAGCGAGGGAATGAAGGACAAAAGGAATCAGACAGACAGAGAGACAGACAGAGAGACAGACAGACAGACAGAGGAGTGTCTGATTCAGTAAATCCAGCAGAGTCAGACACAGATCACAGCTTCATCTATTCACTCTCTCTCTTTTCTCTCTGGGTTTCACCCCTCCTCTCTCTCTCTCTCTCTCTCTCTCTCTCTCTCTTTCCTCTCGCCTGGTTTCTCTCTGGCCTCCAAATCTCTCTCTCTCTCTTTTGATTTTCTCTTTCCACAGCTCGATCGCTCAATCTCATTCTCTCTGAGCTCCAAATCTCTCTCTCTCTCTCTCTGTCACACATCACTGTTCACACAGATCCTCTAGCAACTCACAATACACTCGGACACACACAAAAGTACACACCACTCCTCTACAGCACAAACACACACACACACTCACACACATAAGTACTCCACCACGTGGACACACACTCGGTCGGTCGTTGACTGACAGGTTTGGCTTCCTGCAGCTCTTTGACATTCACAGTGTGTCAGTATGAAAACAGAGAGGATGAGGGGGTTCAGCTGGAGAATAGAGCAGCTTTTAGCCCAAACACACACACACACACACACACACACACACCAACCATTATCCAATCACCTGATGATATTGCTCAACCCTCCCCACAGTCCAGATTTGCATTTCAGTGGCCGTTTATCGACACTGTTGTTGTACAAAAACATGTCTGCAGGAAAACTTCTGCTGAAAACTCTGTGAACCAGGAGGTCATCTTCAGGAAGCTTCTGGTGAAACTGTTTAACCTGACAGAAACAAGGACACATGACCGCGTTTTCAAACATTTGTGGTGATAGAAATGTCATCTCTCTCCACTTTTTCCACATGGATTGGACTTGTTTGTCCAGCACATCCTACAGATGCTCAATTGCATTGAGACCTGGAGAATTTGGAGGCCAAGTCAACAAACTCATTGTTGTGTTCCTCAAACCATTCTTGGACCATTCTTGCTTTGTGGCAGGGCGCATTATCCTGCTGGAAGAAGCCACTGCCATTAGGGAATACCGTTTCCATAAAAAGGATTTGTTAGGTAGGTGGTATGTGTCAAAGTAACATCCACATGAATTGCAGGAGCCAAGGTTTCCCAACATTGTCCAAAGCCTCATACTGCCTCAGCTGGCTTGCCCTTTTTCCATAGTGCATTCTGGTGCCATGTTTTCCCCAGGTAAGCGACATACATGCACCCGGCCATCCATGTGATGCAAAAGAAAATGTGATTGATCAGAGCTGACCACCTTCTTCCATCGCTTTGTGGTCAGTTCAGATGTTCACATGTCCATTGTTGGTGTTTTCAGCAGTGGACAGAGGTCAGCATGGACACCCTGACTAGTCTGTGGCTGCACAGCCCCGACAAACAGCGATCCACTGTGTTCTGACACCTTTCTATCAAAACCATGAACTTTTTCAGCACCAGTTAGTGCTGTTAGATCTGACTACACAGGCCATCCTTCGATCCCCATGTGAGCCTTGATCACCCATGACCTTTTGGCCAGTTCACAGATTTTCCTTCCTTGGACAGCTTTTGATAGGTACTGGACCCAGTCATCTAGACATCACAATTTGGCTCTTTTCAGAGTTGCTCAAATTCAGACATTTTTCCTGCTCTGAGGACAAAATGTTCACTTGACAGGTAGGTGTTGTTACAGGTAGGATGGGCAAGATGGTGACAGAGCCAGAGCCACTACACTGAGCTTCACGATGTCTCTTCAGAAACCTGTGGGTGACGTCACTTATTTTCTACAGTCTATGGAGTCATTTGTTCACGTGTGATGTGAAGAAACATCCAAACCATCCATCTTTTTTAATGATTAACTTAACATGGGATGTAAAATATCAGTCTGGTAACCTCTAAATGTTTAAACTGGTCAGATTTGAAGAGATTATCTATGGGCTGCAGATTTTGACTTATTTTTATACAATCGAACTGAGAGCAGTAGCTGTGTGGATGGAGGGAAATAACCGGTGGTCGAAAAGCTCGGCAGGAATGTAAAATATTTAGCTTGTAGCTTCAGTGTGTTGCTGTAAGTTTTGGTTCCCACAGAGACAGACAGCAGCTGCTTTAACCTTGCTAAGAGCCCATTTAAATACACTAAAGAGACGTCTGGCTGATAAAATCGTTTGGCTTAATGTGAAACCACCCCAGTTCAGCGCTGCTCGTTTTAAACGCCGCTGATAAAGAAGGACAGATTTGTCTTTTCCTCCTTCTGTCCGTCTCCGTCCATATCTGTGTTAATACAGTTATCTGGGAGAGTGTGTGTGTTTAAAATGATGGATAGAGTGATGCTCCTCGTTAATAATTCACTGAGGTGTCGCCTGCGGTCGCTATGCCCTTCATGTCTCGGCCAATCGGAGGCATTTACCCAACACTCTGATTGGGGGAAGCGTGGGGAAGACCCCGCCTGTTATGCAAATGAGATAGAAATTATTGTTGCATCTTAACCTCTCTTTTTTTCTCCTCTATGCCTGAATCTCTCTTTTTCCACACCTGTCGTTTATTCCTGTAAGACGAGGAAGTTGACACAAGAAAAATTCTACTTTTCTACATTTCTTTTATTTGCAGTTTTTAATCTTCTGAATCTCCCTTTTTTTTTCTTTCCCTCCCTCCATCTCCTGATCCTTCAGAGTCAAGGAGAAGTGAAAAACATCGTCTCAATCCAGACATCAACTTGTTGAAAAGGGAATAAATCTTGGACTGAAGTTTTCGGGGGCAAACATCGAGGAAGCCGACATCTGAGTGCGGCATTGAAGTCCAAGTTGAAGGGCAAAACTAAAATGTGGTTAAAAGACACAAAGAAAGTCATAGTGAGTGTTATTTTTGGGAGAAGAGAGACGACAGGGGTGACTTTCCTTTGTCGAGCTGACTTTTGAAACAGTGATTTTGGTGCGATAGAGACATTTTGAAAGCGTACAGATCCACAGAGAGATGTGGAGAGATGGAAATTTCCGTCACCACAAACGTTGGAAATCGCGGTCGCGCATCCTTTGTCTCTGTCAGGTTAAACTGTCGCACTGCAGCTGCAGGATGCAGGTGATGTTGAAGGATTATTAATTTGTTCCAACATAATCACCTACGCTATCTAAGATTTACTGTTACTGTTCTATAAATTAGGAAGCCCTGTGAAGAGGAGGTGATATCAATGATATCCTTCTGAGGAGAGACACATTGGCCTTTTAGCCAAGAAAATGTTCTTGTTCAAACGAGGTTTGGTCCCAGACTGAGGTTCTACATTCTAAATATTGTTGAATCACTTCATTGTTCTGGTCCAACAGTGACTAGAAGCACTTTCAATCTCGTTGTACCTGTGACAATGACAATAAAGATCTATTCTATTCTATTCTATTCTATTCTATTCTGTTCAACAATTTGTTCCCTGAATTTCTATATGAGTAATAAAAGAAGACTGAGGAGCAGATGGAGATGACCAGAGGCACCACACTGAGCTTCACAACTGGTCTTCAGAAACCTGTGGGTGACGTTATGGAGACTACATCCACGTTTTAGACAGTTTATGGTTTCGACTAGATGAATCAGACCTGTTGTTAAGTAACTACAATTACAGCTTAAATTACAACCCAAATAATTCTCCACAGTCTCACCTCTCTCATTCGCTGGCTTCCACTACACATCAACTCATAAAAGAAACCGTTAAGCAGACTTCAGCAGCCTCCGTGTGGACTTCGATGGCATGCTACGATACGGCCAAACGAAAGAAAGAAAATATAAAATGGCTGAAACTCGAACCACAATTCAAAAATCTGAACTGGCTGCAGGCTTTAAACCTGTTATCGCAAATATCAGATGTTTTATGCTTTTTAACAAGCTCGATTTAAACCTTTTTACCTAATTAAAAACCATCGGCGATTGACATTATTCTATTTTTTATCTTATTAATTAAACTCTGCTGGTCAATTAAGAGATAATCATTTCAATGCTTTGTTCACTAGACTGCGAGCGGTTTACTGTCAGGCTAATACTGACAGTTGACAATGATCAGATGTATGAGATAGACAGGAAGTCAAGGAGAGAAACAAAAGGAAAATAATTCAACATGAGTCGGTTCAAACCTCCAACAGGTAAAGTGTGTGTGTGTGTGTGTGTGTGTGTGTACGAGGGTGCATTTCATTTTGTGTTGATGTATATCTGTGTACTTAGCTGTGTGTGTATGTGTGTTTCAGATGCAGAGTGCCCTGAGTCTCCATTACAAGGACAATATTTCCTGTCATATCTGATTTGCAGCGAAGGTGGAGGAGGAGGAGGGGGGAGGGGGAGGAGAAGCAGAGCTCAGTGACGCAGAGAAAAAAGAAATAATGGAAATACAGTAAAATAATAAGAAAATTTCAAATATAATAACCAGATTAAAGATACATTTTCTTTTGTTTTTTATGTTTTTTTTACGATTTTAAACCCATTTTTAGAATATTGTAACTTTTGTCTCTCAAACTAACGTCTGTTAAATCCTGTTGATGCTACACTGACTTGTAATCAGGTGAGTGGTGTCTCTGTCATTCGTACGTCTGTTCTCACACTATGTAACTTTGGGCTCCGGGTCAGGAGAAGTACGTTACGCTTTACGGCACTAAGTCACACACCACCAACTATTTGATTGATTTTGGTGAAACTGGATCATATTTTATGGAGAAAATGTTTTCTGCTTTTCCCTCTGATGTCCTCCGGCTGCTCCGCCTCAACTCTCTGTGATTTACAGAGTTTCCTGATGGACAGTGAAGTAAACTGCTGCCAACTGTAGCTGCTGTTAGCTAATGTTAGCTCAGTTTGTTAGCCAGGCTGCCTAGACTGTGAACTCCAGCGCACCAGGGGAGTGTTAGTGTTTGTACCACAGGAGTTTGGGAAGAAGAGGAGGTCCTCAGACCCAGAGCATGGAGAAATGCTGATGGGGAGCTAGTGTTATGCTAGAACCGTGGCTGAGTCAGAGCATGGCAGAGCACAAGAGGAGAAGAGGACGTTGACAAAGAAAGCTAAGAAGACAAAAAGAGAGAGTGAGCGAGCAAGAAGCCGCCAGACAAGAGTAAATCTGGGACTGACTTTTAGCCGTTGGTGAGAGCTTCAAAAATTAGTTGAAGAAGGCGTCAGCATTATTATTATGTACGTGTGTGTGTGTTCCAGCCAATCACGAGGCATGAAGCGAAAAAGACACTGATGTCATGGATCAGAGCCAAGATGCTGCTCAGCAATTACACGCACACAGATACTGTATACTGTAACATGTTATCTCCTCCATAGATTATGCATGTATTTATGCATAGCTGGATTTATGCATGTCAATCCAAACTGTGTGTGTGTGTGTGTGTGTGTGTGTGTGTGTGTGTGTGTTCTCTCTGCTGGACCAAATCATGTCGTCTGATCCTCAAATCAACTTCCTTTTGATAGAAATCATCCTGATCCGAGAGTGGACAAGTTGCATAAAAAGAAGTTTTACTGTAGATGAAAATGGAAGAAGAACTCTCCTCTTCCTCCTTTTTTAATGACATTCTTTCTTTTACCCCACCCTTCTTCATCCTTATTTTCCTCCTCTACCATCCTCACTTGTTTCCTTTCCCCTTCTTTGCTCCTCATCTTTTCCTCACCTCCCTCCTCTTCACTAATCATCCCGTTCACCTTCCTCCGCTCCAGTCTCACTCCCCTCCTTCCTTGTTTTCGTACCTTTCTTTTGTCTTGTTTTTCCTTCTTTTCATCATCTCCTACACCTCCTTCACTCCCCTCCTTCACTCCTCTCCTCTCCTCTAATCATCCTCTCGTCCTTTCACTTCCATGGTAACGGACAGTCAATGAAAAAGGCATTCAGTAACCAAGGAAACTTAACACAGTCCGTGTGTGTGTGTGTGTGTGTGTGTGTGTGTGTGTGTGTGTGTGCTGTCTCCATGGGAAATGTGAATGGCTGGCAAGAGACAGAGGAGCGCTAATGGACACCATGAATGAAAGAATGAAAGAACGAAAGAAAGAAAGACGTTTTATAGTTCGGCCTTCTGAAGCTAAACTCTACCACAGAACGCAAAATACGACTTATTCTATTTCAAATAAAAAAATAAACAAAACAAAAAACTAATGTAGAACAAATATCTTACTTCTGTTGGCACTCATTCAAAACTTTTAGTTGTTCTTTAATTGATTAGTTCCTGATTTAAAATGCATTATCTGTTTTTTTCTGGATCTTCTTCGGATATTGTGACGACACCCTTTAGTTCTGCATTCATTTCACAGCAGGCGTCCGTCAAAGTCATGGCTGTGACTGGATATCAGTGGTGGTACCAGATCTGCTTGAGGCCCTGTGTTTACCGATGGTGTAACACATTATGACTGTATGTCGTAACCACTGACGGTAAAAAGAATGGTCGATGTGTGCATGAGATCATCCACAGCTTTCTGAAGAGTTGTTTTGACAGTCCTGCCTCTTCTGCCTGCTGACTAATCTAAAATTTTGCAAAGACATGGATCATCTGCGGACTCAAGGCGGGCTGAATGAGGCCTGGTTGCTCCAACAATCCACCTGTAACAGCACCTACCTGTCAATCAAATCGTCCACGCTGTTAATTCTGCATAACTTTAAGCATTAATATAATTTGAACAGGTGAGTTGTATATAAATTCACCCTCAGTACAGTTGTCATGAACGGGGAAATTAGCTACAGAGACCAAAACAGTTTTTTGTACCAGGCTGTAAACATGTTTATTTCTGCTGTGAAGCTGGACATTTGAACATGGGGACTTATGGAGACTGACTCACTTCTGGAGCCAGCCTCAAGTGGACGTTTGAGGAACTGCGGTTTTTAGCACTTCCTGTGTTGACTTCACTTCAAAGCCACGGAGGTTGTTGCTTAGTTATACTTCATCTCTGATACTGGCACGTTAAATGACGCACCATCTCTGCACAATATGAAGTAAATCAGTCAAAATGCCGTGAAATGATATGCAATAATGTCTTGTAATAACAAGTGACATGACTTAAGGACAGGATGGAACATCAGGGTGGAAACACAGGTAAAGTATCATACTGTACTGTAACAGCAAAATGTAAAAGGATACGCAACACTACTTCTGTTCTGGCGTTGTTGGTGATTGTACATACTAATTTTAAAAGCTTATTGGCAGTGCAACTCACTGAACCAAGGATAGGAATGAGAGGAGACGTAGAGAAAAAAACAAAAGATATGACATAGATAAAGATAGAGTATATTTTTAACCCTATCCCAAAGCCTCTGACATATTGTCAGGTAGCTTGTTTGTCGTCTCTTCACTGTACATCAGTAAATAACAGAAATATCAGGCTCAGCTGAGCTGTGAAAATGTAAAATGAAATGGAAAAAATATATTCAGCTGTCTGTTGTAATGTTTTTTTTTTTCCCCTTACTGTAAATAATCGCAGCAATGTGGCGCCCGCGTGTTCTGCAGATAAAAATTACAGAAAACAGCACAGCTGAACTTCAAAGTGCAACGCGGACACGGAAAGAGGAGGGAGCCGGAGGAGAAGGGGGGAGAAATAAAGAGCAAAATGAAAGAGAGAAAGGTATAGAGAGAGGAGAAGACAGATAGATAAAGAAAGAGAGAGAGAACATATTGCCACTGTGTCAATACAATATATATGCTAATCACGCCTTTAGTATATGTGTGAATTTCATTACACATAAAGGACTAATACAGTCCTAAAAACCGATGACAGTCAAGGTCATTTACAGCAAAGCAGGAGTCACAAACACCGAAACAGGAGGGGGGAAAGAAAGAAGCTAAAACAGCTGCTAAAAATAAACTTCATGTTTAAAAATGTGTTTGTGAGTTTCAGGGAACAAGCCTGGACTGGAAACGTTCACGAATCCAATTATGATACTCGACATGATACACATAACGCATAATGCTTACAAGTTAAGCTAACGGTACATTTCAGTTTTGCAGTTACAACAAATAGCTTCAGCTTAGCTCACAGTTCTTCATCACTTTATCTAACGCTTCATTTTAATCAAGACTGTTTGGATTGTGACCGTTTTTAGCAGTTAGCTTCAGGATTTGGTTGCTTTTTAATCAAAGAAATGTCTGTTTTTATGGCTTTCTGCACTTTTTACTTTCCAATAAAGATGGCGGCTCATCAACATTATGTAGTACTGAAGCTGAATCACAGACAGGCCTACAGTTTCCCACAAGTTGAAACCAAAGCTGGACTCTGGTATGTATATATTCTCCCATACACACACACACACACACACACACACAGTATTCACACAGCCACAATATAGCTATACAGCATAAGCAGTCAGCTAATTCATATGTATGGGTTTCAATGATCTGTGTGTGTGTGTGTGTTTGTGTGTCCAGTGAGACAGCTCACAGCCATGAACTGTCAGTGTCAGGGCTTTTCTGTGTGTGTGTGTGTGTGTGTGTGTGTGTGTGTGTGTGTTGATTTCCATCAGCTTTCAGAAGAATTCAACAGCTCACTACATCACTGTCTACCTTCTACACCTCTTCCTCTCTCCCTCTTTCTCCCTGTCTTATCACTTGTTCTTCATGTCTCTCTTTCACCATCTCTCTTTTATTTTTCCTTATCCATTATTTTTATTTTTGTGGTGAATTTGTGAAGATTTGAGAACCTAAGATGGACATGAACGTGACACTATAGGCTCAAAACACTACAAAATAAAAATACAGCTAGTTTTAATTACATTATTTGGTGTGTGATATGTGTAATTGTGCTCCGACAAACCTTCAGCAATGTTCAAACTCTGAGAAATTCGTCAGTGGTGGTTGTTTAACAATGAAAACATCAATTCCCATAATCCCACACTACTTTACAACACCATCAAACTACCTGAGACAGATATTGTTCTCAGGAGTTGGTGGAGACCAAACCTGACCTAAAAAAGGTGACTATTGCACTGTGGGGTGACCAGAAATGACAACTGACTAAATAAGGTATTGATTGCTAAAGATATGTTTTTACATTTATCTGCTTTATAATGTGGACATGGTGTGTGTGTGTTTGCGTGTTTGTGTGTGAATGTTATTATTCTGTGTTTGTGTGCGTGTGTGTCCAGCCTTTCTGTTTCAGTGCCAGTAAGTGTGAGCGTCAGACCACATGCAGGGCAATTATTCCTGAAAAGAATTACTGCAGGGGCATTTAGCTTCCCTGTATCATTCTCCAACACACACGCATACATACAAACAGAAATAAAGATACAAACACAAATCCTCCGACAAACTGTGGATCGCCTGAATACACAATCACACACATAGACAATAAATACAAACGCACAAACTCAGAAAATCACAGCCAGGCTGACACACACACACACACACACACACACACAAAAATGTCTATGCAGGAAGACGGCGATGCGCCGCCGCATCGAGGAAGCATGGACGATTGACATTAATATTTATGGGCTGCTTTGCAAAGAGAGAAACATTGATAAGCTGCAGTTTTGAATATTAACGCTGACTTTATTTAAAAAATGCATTAAAGCAAAATATTCTGGTCAAATTAAAGAAAGAGAGAGCAGAGGACAAACACCAGTGTGGGGTATGTGGGCGAGCTGCATTAACTGGAAGCAGGAGAGAGAGAGAGAGAGAGAGAGAGAGAGAGAGGGAGGTTTGTAAAGAATGAGAACAATATTTATTTAGTAGAAAGGTTTCAACTCCACCGTCTAACAAAGGAAAAGTTTAACAACTTTGAAAATATTTGATTTTTTTTGGTCAAAGCGGCAACCTGTTAGGCTGTCAACTGTAGCTGCTGTTAGCTAATGTTAGCTCAGTTTGTTAGCTGGGAAGAGATTTTCAGGCCCAGGGCACGGGGGAATGCTGATGGGGAGAGGAGCCGGTGTTGTGCCAGAACTGGAGCTGGGCAGAATAACTGGGCTCAGCAGCCTCTATGGACATAATGGCAGAGGAGAAGAGACTAAAGAAGACATTGATGGAGGAAGCTAAGAAGAGAAAAGGAGAGAGTGAGCGAGCAAGAAGCCGTCGGACAAGAGTAAATGTGGGACTGACTTTTAGTGGTTGGTGAGAGCTTGGTGAAATAAAAGGCTGAAAGACAGACGCCGAGCTGGGCTGACTGCTGTTGGACTAGTCAGTAATATTAGCTGCTGCTATGTCTGCTGTTGTTGACCTTGCTTGGTGTTTGGCTGTTAGCAAAGTTGTCGACTCGCTAGTTTTTAATCATAAGTAATGTAATCAGAACAAATACTCGTGTACAGCTGTCCATATTTACCACAGTGGAATTACGATCTAAAACTGGAGGAGACAAATCACAGCAAATACTGAATTTGTACGTAATGTTTCTTTAACTAAAGCTGGCGACAAAACATTGCATTTTATAGATGCAGAAAGAAAGTTTGCTGAGCTGCTGTTTGTGTCGCATGTGTCAATGACGAGTCTAAAATCTTAATTTACAGCTCACACACACTCACACTCACACACACACACACGGACAACCTCTCAGCAGGACAGATAAAAAGATTTGCAACAGTGAAAGTCACTATACCTCTGCCTCTGTCAGCCATTAGAGCATTACACATATTATACTGTGTACAACCAAACAAATGCTTCACACACACATACACACACACATACAGTGTCCTGAGTGCAGGATCAAGACGTCCTCTCTTGGCTGAGTGCCTGGATGAGACGAGGCAGAGAGGCAGCACACACACAGAGACATATACACAAATTGCTCCATGACCTTGTCTGAATGCAGCACACTAAATAGTGGCAGAAATAATAAGAGAGAAAGGGGAGGAGGAAGAGGAGACAGTGGGAGAGAGAGGGGGGGGGGGGGAATGGAAAAAAAAATGTAGAAAAGAAGACGGTAGAAGAAAAAGACGAGAGATACAAGAGGGATTCAGGTTAGAGAACCCAAGAAGAGAAGAGAGGAGCAATGAAGATATCTTTGATGATCGAAGGACAGGAAGGAGACAGAAAATGAGGAGATGACGGGAGGGAGGAAGAGACGACAGGTGATGGTGGGGAAAAAGTGAAAGAGTTGGCAGGAGAAAAGGATGGAGGGACAGGCAGACTGCGACACAAACAATGAGGATGAAGAGATCAGAAAGAAGAACTCGTGGAAAAGGAAAAGAACGGGAAATAGAAATGAAACGGTAGAAAAGGAATGAAACGGATAAGAGGCAGTGTCTGCAGCGTGAGGAGTTTCCTGAGTAAACATCAAAGTCTTTATCAAACGTTTCAGCTTTAAACCTGTTGGTTTCTGGGTAATCTGCATCCATGAGTGGAATCACGCGCTCACAGCATCTCCCGGCCTCTCTAACCTCCTCCTCCTCCTCCTCCTCCTCCTCCTCCTCCACCTCCTCCCCCAGCCAGGCGATTACAGCGCTCACTTGTTGGGAGACGCCGGGCTGTTGTGCGGTGAACAAGTCTGTCCTCTATCAGTGGCCCCCGTTGTCCGGAGCGCCGCGCTGATTTTCATTAGCGATAGCGGCTCGCACAAATCAAAAAGTCGAGGCGCTCGGGGCGCCACGACACGCTCCTTTAATTTCCTGTTGTGGGAGACTGAAGGATTGTGGGGCAGCGGTGAGAAACAGGAAACACGATAAAGCCGGCCCACGTGGCCACCTTTGGAGGTGAGTGTGTGTTTGTGTGTGTGTGTGTGTGTGTGTGTGTGTGTGTGTGAGAGAGAGAGACGATGATCAGGTGACATCAGAGGTCATGCTCAGTCTCATAAGGAACCCGTGCAGCCATGATGGATCTCCGGCCCGTTGCTGCATGGCGCGCCGACCGCCGGGTTTCCGTACTGCTTACTGCAGCATGTTGCCATGGCAACCGTGCAACGCACGATGAGCAGGTGGGAGGGGTAGCAGTGGGTGGAGGCGGGGGTGGGGTTTGTCTGGGTCAATATCATCAGGCATCTCTGAAAGCGCAGATTAATGTATTAATAATGTGAACCCGTATCGATCCTCGGAGAGAAAACCTCACAGTTTTTCATTAAAAGCCTCCAGAGGATTATTGTGCTCATGAAGGGTCTGTCATTAAAGCAATTACAGAAACAGAACCGGGCTCAGCAGCCAGACTGGACCGAGTTCAAGCAACTGGACCAGACCAGGTTCGAGCACAGCCTCTGAGACCAACAAGGAATAACATTACATTACCGAGGTGATTTACAGACTTTATGATGGAAAGATCGATGCGTGCCGAGCCGCTAATTGCCGTTAGCTCGGTTAGCTGTGTAGCCAACAGAACTGACTCAGTCCCAGGATGCTGGGAGCCAAACCCGGCAAGAAAACCAGCTCACCTTCAATGCAAAAGTTCTAAGTGGCCAACGCATTTTCAACCTCAGAATGGCACTTCGGAATGCACACTTGCTGTTGGCTACTGTAAACGGCACTGTCAATATCTGCGACAACTTCATGTTTTTACAAGAAACACGTAAAAATGAGAAAGTAAACTAATTCTATTACCTGGTTCATGGGGACTTAGTTATACACAGGTTAACAGGTTGGTACGATGTGTTTGAGAACACAAATGTCTTGTATTCACTCTGGTTCTTGAACCAGTTCTGTCACAGTGGCGGTACTGGTGGCGGTACTGAATATTTTACGAAGTTGTATGCAGTGTAAAAAGAAACGTCTTAGACTAACAGGTAGTAGTAGGTAATTGCAAAGCTTGTCCTGAGGTTGGCACTAAAGAAAAGCTGATGGGATCGTCCATCCTCCAGGGAGTGAGTGTGAACCTCATCCTGAGACTTCATCAGCAGCAGATAAAACACAGGTCCACTAAGGTAAACGAACATAAAACGTTTAAGGAATTTAGTTTAGTTTCATTTGAATGAGTGTAAAGACTGAATCAACACAAACACACACACACACGCACCTCACCATAACCATGCAGAGAAGGCAGATGTAGTCCATGCAGGAGGTGGTCAAATCAGCATGTAAAACCCATTATAAAGACACACACACACACACACACACAATATACTGTAAATGCATCTGGAAACATACGCAATGCTGTGTAAATACACGTACATGGAGAGAGCGGACCAGATGTGGCGAGGTGTGTGTGTGTGTGTGTGTGTGTGTGTGTGTGTGTGTGTGTGAGGCTAAATCCAGGCTGTAATGGTCCATGCTAATGAAGCTAGCGTCTGGGCTAGCATGCCAAATCTGCTAGCAGACAGCGCCATTTGACTCCCCTAACTGGATTATGCAGATCAGCTGCTCATCACAGCTCTGGGAGGCGAGTGACACGTAATTTATACCAGAGAAGAAGAGGAGCGAGCGAGGAAGGCGCGCACACACTCACACAGGTGCACACACACACACACACACACACACACAAACACACACACACACACACACACACACTCAGAGGGAAAAATACATGGCGATGTGCAGAGAAACACAGCTATCTGTCACATTGAGCAGCACACCTGGATCTGAGTTTAGTTTGTCCTGAAAACTTTGAGACAGATTCATCGAAACACTTCCTGTGAATGATCCCTGATGAGAGAGAAGAAAGAGGAAAGAAAGAAAGAAAGAAAGGAAAAGGGAAGTGGAAAAAATTGTAGAGGAAGGAAAAACAGAGGGGAAGAGGAAAAGACACATTGGGAAAATGGAAGAATCTTAAGAGACTGATCAAGAGGAAATGGAGGGAGAAAGTGAGTGAAGGAGCAAAAAGAAAAGAGGAAGAGGATGAGACAGACATTGTCTTCCTGCCTCTTTCTTCCCAACACTTTTTCATTTCCCCAAATCTCTCCTTTCCTCACTGTTATATCCTTTGCCCATCCGTCTTCTCACTTCCTCTTTCTATCCTTTATCTCCCTCTTTTCCTTTTCCTTCTTTGCGTCTCTCTCCCTTCTTCCAGTCTCTCTTATTTTAAATAAAGTCCAGGAAATAAGATGCATGTGTGCTCCTTCCTCTTTGTTTCCTTATTTCCTCATCTGTTGCCTCCATCTTCCTACTTCTGTGCTACCTTTCTTCCGTCTTTCCAATCTCTTCTTTGAATCCCTCCTCTTCCGGCCTCTGCCCCCACGTTTCATTTCCCCAAATCTCTCCTTTCCTCTGAATCATCTCCTTTGCCTTCATCTCTCTTCTCACTTCCTGTTTTATTCTTCTTTTATTCCCTCCATTTCCTTTCCTCTTTGCCGCTCTCTTCATTGTCTCCAGGAAATCAGATGCATCTGTTTCCTCCTCTTCATTTCCTTTTATTTTCTTATCCGTATACTCTCTACTTCTGTACTCCCTTCCTTCCATCTTTCCTATCTTCTCTCACATTTTTTTAATTTCCCCAAATCTCTCCTTTCCTCTTCATCATTCCTTTATCTGCTTTGCCTTACTCCCTCTTTCTATCTTTTATTCCCCTCCTTTCCTCTTTTCTCTCTCACACTCTATTTGCCATTTGTTTCCTTCCTCTGGTCACGCCTCCTTTGCATCTCCCCCTCCTCTCTCTTTAACAGACTTCCTTCATTTCCTCTTCACCTTTTCCTGTCTTGGGAATCAGATCTCCTTTTCTGAATCATTCATCTGTCTTCTCACCTCTTTATATCCTTTTATTTTCTCAGCTGTTCCTTCCTTCTCTTCCTGCTGCCTGACTCCTTCGTTTCTCATCCTTCGTTTCAGTAGGAACTGAAAGACAAGAAGGAAGGAAAGGAACCTCCCTTCTTCTTCTCTTTTAGTCCCTACTGAAACCTTCCATCCTAGCTGGTTCCATTCCTTAATGCCTAAATCCCTTATTTCCTTCCCTCTTTCCCTTTCTCATCCCGTCACTCCTCCTCTCCTTCCCTCTAACTCTTTAACACACTTTCATTTCCTCTTCACTTCTTCCTATTCAGGGAATAAAATCTGTCTGTGCTCCCACCTCTTCATTTCCTTTTATTTTTTTCTCCCTCCTTCTCTTTCCTGCTGCCTAAATCCCTTGTTTCCTCTGTGTCTTTCTATCCTTTCTTCCTACCCTTCCCCCTATTTCACATTCTCTCTTTCCTCCTTCTGGATTCTCTTTGTTTCCCATTTCCACGACTGTTTTGCCTCAATCCCTCCTTTCCTTTCCCTCTGTCATCATCTCCCTCCTCGTCTCCTTCCTGAACCCCTCCCTCCTTCCCTCATTCTCTCCTTCCTCCCCTCCCTCCTCTAACTCTTTAACACACTCGTCAAAGTTGCCTGTAATTCGTTACAAAATGAGTCAAAGCTTCAGTACAAAAGATGACAGGGAGCTGAAGGGAGGGGGGCATCCAAAGGTGGCAGGTGTAGGGGGGAAGGTTGGTGGTGAAGAAAACGAGGGAGGTAAAGGAGGAGGAGGAAGTTATGCTGGGAGGCAGAGTAGTAAATTGTTCCATTTTTGCAGGTAATCTAAATGCTAACTAGAGGCAACTTATCACCAGAATGGATTTCCGACCATCTGTTCAAATAACAGGGGATTTGTCCGGTGGCAAGCGTAAGAATGGGATGATGGCGGGAAGATTAGGCGACGGTGACGGCGACGCCGCGCGCCACGTCTCTACAGTGGCGGCTTCAGAACGAAAAGAAAGAAAAAAAAACTAAAAAAAAGAAAAGAGAGAGGGAAAAAAATTATTTTGTGCAAACAAGAACAGATGACGCCCTTACAATTACACCTGTCAGGAGCTCCGCAAAGCAATCGATCTCTGAGGCAGCCGAGCGACGCTCCCTCTCTCTTTCTACTTCATAGCAAAATGATTTTCCTCTTTTTTCCTCCCTCCATCCCCAACTCTCTCTCTCTCTCTCTCTGTTTCTTCCCTCCGTTCTCGAGCTCCCTCCACCGCTTCCTCTTCTTAAACAATTTGCAGGGAAGAATGTTTTTCTTGATACGTGACAAGATGATGTTTCATTTTCGCTCTCTGGTGGAGTGAGGAAAGAAAGGGGGGAGGAAATGGGGAGAAGAGAGGAAAGAGAGGGCAGGTGAAGAGGCAGGAGAGAGGAGAGGAGACAAGGCGAAAGGAAACAAATGAAGAGAAAACAAGAGGAGATGAAACAAGGAGACACTAGACAAAAAAAGAGGGGGGGTAAAGGAATAAAGGAAGTAAGGAGGAGGGAGAGGAGATGGTGAATATGAAGACAGGAAAGAAGAGGGGAAAAGAGAAAAGAAGAGGAGAGGAGAGGAAAGAGGGAAACAATAGAAGGGAAGGGAAAAGAGGAAATAAGGCAAAGGAGACAACAGGAGGAGACAAAGGATAGAAAAGGGAGGTAAGGAATAGAAGGTGAGGAGAGGGTGAGGATGATGACAGATGGAGGGAAGAAAAGAGAAGAAAAGGGAAGGGAAGAAGAGAGGAGATTAAGGAAGGAAGGATAGAAATAGAGGCAAAGGGGAAAATTAGAAGTTTGAGTAAGAGGAAAGGAAAGAAGGAAACCAAGGGAGAGGAAAAAGTGATGGGACGAGGGGACACAAGAGGAGAGGAGAAAGGAGGCAGGAGATTAGATGGAATCGGAAACGGTAGAGGAGTGAGAGAGAGGAGAGGAAACAAGGAGACACAGGAGGAGAAAAGGAAGTGAGGAAGAGGGAGAAGAGAGGGTGTAGATGAAGACAGGTACAGGGAAGAGGTGAGGAGAAAAGGGGAGGAAAGAGAAGAGGAGATGAAAGAAGGAAGGGAGGAGAAGCAACATAAGAGACAAAAGTTAAAGGAGAGGAAACGGGAGGAGAAAGGATCGAGGAGAAGCAGAAAGAGGGTGAGAGAGGTATCCGACAGTAAAAAGAGAGAGAGAAGTCATCACAACGATTTTCGGGAAAAGTGAGAGAGAGCGGAAGAGTAATTAATGGAGAGAGACAATGAATGAAAGCGAGAGAGGGAGGGAGAGAGGGATGAAGGGGGGAGAATAGTGGGGTGACAGAGCGTGCAGTTTACTGGCCCAGGAAGTGTTCTCAGGCTGCCGGCCAATCGGCTTGGCTCGCTCTCCCAGTGTCACTAACAGCCCATTGGCCGATGAAAGCCGGCCTTTATTCGCCGTTTCAATCAACGGCTCACACCATCAAAGAAGAGCCGTTTATCTTTCCCTTCCATCGGCCGCACACACACAACTTCCCCCTCTTTCTATCCCTCTCTCAGACTCTCTCTATCCGTCTCTCCTCTTTTTCTTGCTCTCTCGACTACGTTTTACAATTTGTCTCTCTGCCTTCACACAATAAAAAGAGGACAAATAAAACGTCCGGAGCTCAGAGACAGACTGAATCTAATTCCTTTTGGTTTTCTCAGAAAACTGTGGCTGAGTGTCTTCAGAGGATTTCCATCTAAAAACAAGGCTAGACTGGAATCCACATGAGCAAGGTTACATTGTTTATTTCCACTTTAACATGAAGACAAAATCCACCTGAAAGAAACATGAAGTAACTTTTCTTTAAATCATGTTGGTCCAACTGGATCAGATTTTATTCACAATATATATGCTGATGTCAGGAGCCAAACCTGGCAAGGCTACTGTATTCACTGCTGGACAATGCTGGTTCTGGAGGTTGTGTTTGGTCTCGGGTCGGGCCGCGTTCACTGGAAGCGCTAGCTGGTGTGCATAGCACTGTGTAACGCACAGTTACTATTGACTACCATTAACGCCAAAAAACAGTCCATCAACACCGTCGTTAGAACCAACTAGAAACCAACATTCCACCTTAACATATGCTTTGCATCTCTTTAACAAAAATCTACAGTATAGTCCACCTTAAATAAAGGTCTGGAGGGTCTTGGATCACCTATATTTTTCTACTTTACCAAAGGCCTTAAATACACATTGACAAAACTAGTGGATTTGTGGATTAATCCACTGCTTTATCGTCAGTGAAACTCAACATTTTATGGATTTACATCTTCAGTAGGAACCAATGGGCTTTGAGAGCCACAAACAGGAAGTCAGACAGTATTAAGAAACAAACATGTTAGAACACCTTCTCATCCTGTATGGAGAGTTCATAATATTTCAGCTGTGATTCATTTAACTCAGAATCACTGCAGTATCTCTGTATGATGGACTGGTGTGCAGTATTTTTGTTTACTTGTGCACTTGTTTCTTTTTTCCCTCCACTTCTTCTTCCTAATGTGCGTCATTACTCAGCACGGCACCGACTGGAAGACGTACAGTCTCCGTATTCACCTGTTTACCCACAACACTGAGCCACTTTACGACTCGCTGCATGAGCCCATGAATCAACACATTCCATCCGTCCTCTCCTCTTCTGTCCCACGATGGTTTTTGGAGGTTTAACTCACGATAAATGGTGTCCTGTCACATTTCCAGTGTTTCACACCATATGTGTGAGTGAGGAGAGGAGGTGTTACAGTGAAAAAGCCCAAAGCATTCCAGGAGTAAAGGAGAAGCATACGGATAATGCAGCCGGCTATCATTTCAGTCAGGAGGACAGTCAGCAAGAACGATGTGATACTTGATTGGTAAATATGTGAATATTGATTTCTTAGTTCTGAGTTTTGATGTTTTTATTTCCGTGATGACTTTATTTCCGACCTCTTTTGCATGTTTGCATCTTGCATCAAAGACTCTTAAACCTTCAAAAATGAGTGCTGGAATCTTTGAAAGACCCATAAAATATATTCAAGGCCACCAAGAACCTCCTCAAATAACTCAGTAACGTCTCCGACTGGAGAATTGGCACCACCTACTGCTTATCTCATTTACATTAAACAATGGAAACATGACTAATGACCCTTTGTGTTTGGATCCAATCCCTGAGGTATGTATGACAGCAAAGGTTTGCACCAAAAAAATGAATTTCTGCGGAGGTTCAACTTGAATTTTCACTTACAGATTTGTGCAAACTGTGTCGACACAGTTGACTTCACGCTGTAGAGTCCAATCGTTGGTAAAATAGTTGTTTAATCGAACACTGTAAAACAAAAACTACGGCAGCAAAGATCTGTGGGACAGCTCTTAAATTTAAATCAGTCTTTTTTTTTACTAAAGTACAGTTTTACATGTTGTGAATCATCATGCAGATATCAATTACTACCTGTGTTCATGTTTTCTAAATGATTGTGTGAACTAACTCCTGCTACTTGTATAACGGTTGTGGACTGAAACGAGCGTTTCAAACGAAATTTGGTTAAAATTTGCGACACATTTGGATAAAAAAGCAAAACTGAATCAAGTTTTATGAATGCTAAGAGGTGAAAAGATGATGAAGGAACGCCGACGGAAAACCAGGAGTGAAGCACTTTTCAGTGTGTGTGTGTGTGTGTGTGTGTGGCAGTTTCTTAATCTAATAGCATACAGAGGAAATAGAGCAGAGCTGGACATCCTTGACACACACTGACTCAATACCAAGACCTAACACTTTATCATCTGCAGTACCTGGACATGCTGTCTGTGACTGTGTGTGTGTGTATGTGTGTGTGTGGCCCTGGGCGCTGTGAGGATGGGCAGTAGTTATTAACCTGCTGCCCAATTTCTGTCACGGCTGCTTTGTGGCTGCGAGCGGGGAAGTTGAGTGTGTGTGTATGTGTGTGTAGGGACTCCTCTTCCTCAGTGAAGTTATTACCAGAGCTCCACTCTTACAAATAACTGAATGAATAGCATTCAATGTGTGTGTGTGTGTGTGTGTGTGTGTGATTTTGTAGCTAACACATAGCATCAGTGTGCTATCAAACAAGCTTTGATGTTCGTTAATGTAAGTATGTGAAGTAAGATACATGTATATGCAACAAAAAAAATAAAGTCAATATCAGTTTAAGTGTACGATATATTTTGAACATTTTCGCGCCTTTACTTTGTCATCAGACAGCCCTTTCTGACAGGGAACTGAAGCCGTTATCTATGCTCTTCAAAGCCACCAGGCTAGACTCCTTTGACAAAAACGTTAATTTTACCAGAACATTTTCGCATCTAACTCTGTGAATTGAGGATTTATATTGACCAAACTGGAGTTGATGATTGTTGGAACAGTGACATTTTCGGTGAGTTTTATTTTATGTGTTTGTTGCATTAGTAGCATCAGCTAATCTTCAGTCAAAGAGAAAAACTTGAATTCAGAAGGAACAGTTGACAGTTTATGAGTTTATTCATCACACTAAGCGTAGTGTAGCTGGCTTCTTTGGACTTTTGGTTTGAGGCACATTGAGAGCAGACAGTTTGGTTTTGTGGGATTTTTTTACGATTGATTTGCATAATTATTGTGTAATAAATGTAAATAAGCAGAACCCAAGCCAACCCAAAATCAAGAAATCTTGAATAATAATAATTTAATCCGAACACTTAGATGCTTATGATGTTATATATAAGACCCAACATAACATAGGTAGAAGGCTGTTGTGGGTTTCCAGTTGCTTTAATAGACACCTGCCAGCCAATCTATATGTATATTTGACGCAGTCAACCATGTTGTCAATCTTTGACTTTAAGTAATTTTATCAGAATTGATAATTAGCCATTTCTAATTAAATAGACCTTGTAAGGATACACTGAGAGATTGATGATAATAACTCTGATATTATCTGCCAATATTTGCTTTTGAAATATACCAGAAACCAATATTTTTGTTATAAGGAACCTTACAAACGACTTTTGACCAATATATACAGCAACCTCACTCTATTGGTACATGGATGAATCTCAGAAATATTTAAAAAATGTAATAGACTCATTAAAAACATTTTAGTATCAAAAATGACAAACTTTCAAATTAAAATAAACTATTAGGTGAGCAGAAATGTGACATTGAGATTGTTTATTCTATCTCCGTTCACTATGTAATAGTGACTCCAAACTGCTGCGCTAATCCAAATGTTACATATATACTTGCCAGCCATATGTAATTAACAAGCTGAACCATAAGTGTAATAATAATGACAATAAGTGTACATAGTTACATGTTTAATTCTGTCTCTTTCATTAGGTGACAGCACAGCACACTAATGTAATTCGTTCTCTCTTCAGGTAACATGAAGGCCAAAATGCTTCTGACCATTATCCAATCAAAACTTCTTCTCTAAGAACTGAGAACTGCAACACGGGACTGTTCTTGACGTGACCCAACATGATGAAACATGCTGCAGTATTTTATCTTCAATCTTCCACCAAAACCCAGAAGAGAAAAAATACTTTATCTGAAGATTATTTCAAAACTTGAGGGAGCACAAAAAATTGAAAATGTGTCTCTAAGTTGTGAGAATCCAGTCTGTAAAAATATTATCGCATACAAGGAGGACTTCAAGTTCCCTCCTGTCCTTGAGAAAGCTCCAGTATTAGTTTTGATTTGCTGCTATCAATCACTTTGAAAGAAAAGCTGTCGCACTTTTTCAAAGATGAAACTCAGTGATCCAAATGTAGAAAAAGTTGAAGACTGTCAGCATTATAAAGATTTTATCCCAAGTGCCTTTGTGAGTTTAGTCACACGAACATCGCCAATATATCAGTGTGTGTGTATTTTGATGCTCCCACAACCATTACGTGCCACAATGGAGCAGAAAGGCTGCCGGTTTATCTTCTGATCAATGCTGCGAGCTGTCAAACACACACACTCTACTTTTACCCCCTCTTGTTCGCCCCATGCACACTCTCTAACGCTCTCTCTCTCTTAAACACACACACATTTATTCAGACCCCTGCAGTGACAAATGTAGTCATGTGGATTGCGTTTGTGTGTTTTTCCCCCCACGAACAGACTGTCAGGCTGTCAGGCTGAAATGTTCTGACAGTCTCGGCTGGAGGAAACTCAGCGGCGTCATGGCGACCAGCGAGAGATTAAACTGCATAACAAAATGTCCATTTATACTCCAAAGCCTCCAGTTAACGTTCAATTCATTTCAGCTGATGTTTGACACCCCAGACCTCGACCGTTTCAGCACTCATTAACAACTTTATAACAGGTTTCTATTTCTGTGAATTTTCAGGGTGCTCTGACCTTTGACCTATTCAGCATTGGTTGTTGGAATTTTTTCCAATGAGCTGAGTTTGATGAAAGGTATTATAGAAAATGCAAGTTCTGTCACAGTCTTGAGGGTGAGTCAAGTCTCAGGTCAATGGTGAAAAGTCCAAGTTAACTCTGAAGTTCTGTCAAAGCAATTCTCAAATCATGTATAAAGTCAACCCAAGAAAAGTCCAAGTCAAATCTGAAGCAGATATCAGGTTATTTAGAAAAAGTTAGATATAAACCTTATCAAAGAAAGTCTCAAGTCAACTGAAGTGTCAGTTTAATCAAGAAAATACAGTCTCAAGCCAATCAAACAACGTCTCAAGGCAGGCCTCAGGTTTTAACAAAGCAGATCTAAGTTCTTAAAGGCAAGACAAGTCTTGTCACAATCTCTAGTCAAGTATGAAGTACTTGAGAGCAAGTTTCAGGTGAATGCAATGAATGCAGGTATCAAGTGACAAAAAGTCAGATATAAGTCCTGTTAAAGTTCTTGCTAAGAAGTCATGCCTGGAGTCAATCAAGATTAGTCAAAGTTAAGTCTCAAGCTTTGTTGAAGCAATTCTCAAGTCAAGACTTGAAAGCAAGAATTAAGTCAATAAAGTCAGATATAAGTCTCATCAGGGAAAATCTCAAGTTTTGTCAAAGCAACCCTCAGTCCCAAGTTCTTAAAGAGTAAGTCAAGTCTTCTCACAGTCTTTAGTCAAGTCTAAAGTTCTTTAGAGTCAGTCAACTCTCAGGTCAATGGAGAAAAGTCCAAGTTAATTCTTCAGTCCTGTCAAAGCAATTCTCAAGTCAAGGCTATAGTCAACCAAGAACAAAATTCAAATCAGGTCTCAAGTCCAAGGGCAAGTCAAGTTAACCAGGAAAAGTCCAAATCAAGTCTCAAGTGAATGAAGGTTTTAGTCAAAGCAGCCGTCCAGTCTCAATTTCTTGAATGGTGAGTCGAGTGAGAAAAGCCCAAATCAAGCTCAAACTCTCTCAAGTTTTGCAAATCAAGTCTAAATTTAAGTTCCAGGTTCTTGAAGGGCAAGTCATGTCTCAGATCAACAGTGAAAAGTCTAAAGTCAAGTGTTAACTGTCAAAGTTCAAAAGTCTCAGGTTATTAAAACAAAGTCAAAAAGTTAGTCAGAAAAAATACTGGGTCAGGTCTTTATCAATAAAAGTTACAACTCAAGTCTATGACATGTCAAATGTAAGTCATGTTAATTGTTCTCACTTGTGGACATTTATACATCCAGCAGCCAAAGAGCAACATTTTCATCCCATTGGAAATGTGGCCACCTGATGAATATAAGCCAGCCATTCACTCTCTTTTAGCACCAGTGGATCTCCATCAACTTCTGAGAGAAATATCTGTCTCTTTATCATTTCATTTCCATAAACACACTCAAATTCAACAGAAATCTGTCAAAGGACTCAGGAGAAACCAAATCAATTCACGGAGTGACTTTCCATAAAACTAAACTATGCAACCAAGAAAATGTCAAAACAGTTGATGTATAAATGTTTTCCTAAAGTGATGGGAGCACTTCGACGTCGGGATGAAACACATCGTCCTGAAACTAGGACATCTTCTGCCACCAGAGAGGCTTCAAATGGCTGCACACTCTCTCTGACAGCCGCTCTCTACATCTGTTCAAAGCTGCTATTCACACATACAGAAATACAAAAGTTGACGTCAGTCCAGAAGTGCTTTTGTGCAATTAATCTATACTGCTGAGCACACTCACACACACTCACACACACACTCGTATCACGCTGTCAGCGCTGCTGCAGACTCACCAGGTGGAGAGTTTGCCTTGGAGCGGTGGGGAACGCCGCCAAAATTCAGAGTCCCTTTAAGATCTCTTGCCTCGATCTGTCGCTTTTTAAAGGGGAAGGAGGGAGTTAAAATCCCCACAGTATCCCTGCTTCATTGAACGATAATAATAACTTTAGATTTTGTTCAGCTGAAAGTTACTAAGTGGGAGGAGAGTGACGTGTTGAGAGAGCAGAGAGGACGTCCTTCAGCTGCATGACTGCAGATTTAAATCCAATAATGCTCAAACTTCTGGAGGATCGCTGAGCAAGACTGAAAATCACACCCTGAAAACTCTTTTTAAAGAAAAGACTTCAGCTAATGGATCGACGTGACAGCCAATATTTATATAACTAACAGATCTGCTCTAATAACAGAGCTTTTGCCACTGGGACCCAGTGCACACGCAGTACAAAGCTGAACTAAGGTGGCTTACATTGTACCCGTGAATGCTCAACTTAGAGGTTAAAGATTTTGTCGCTGAGCAAATTATTTGAACTGAATTTGGTGTAAACCTTTGCTGTTATACATGGATCATTGATTGGGCCCAAACACAAAGAGTCATTTGTTGTGTTTCCATCAAAATATGTCACAAATCTTTAGAACACTTTTTTCCATCCACTACCATTGAAAAAGGACTTACTGAGTTCTTTAAGGGGGTTCTTGGTGGCCTTGAAGACATTTTATGGGTCTATCAAATATTTCAGCCCTCATTTTTGGAGGTTTCAGAGCCTGTGACTTGTTGGGAGGTCATTTACGTGTTTTGGAAGGCCACACAACTTTTTGAGGATGTCTCTAAGGGGTATCCACATCTCCAAGTCCTAAACTGCTTCTCTAAGCATCACAGTCACATTGAGTTTCTGAAAGAGTCATATTCATTGTAAGGAGCTATCTTGGTCCTGGGGAATGTTCCAGAAGTTCAGAAGACATTTTGAACCTCCAGATTTTTTTCAGCAGTCATTTAGGTTTGTTAGTTAACAGTCAACTTTAAAATGACGGATACAATGAATGTGTCACAAATCTTAACTGGATTTAAACAAAAAAAGCGAATTAACGCTTCCACCCACTACCGTTATGTGAATGTTGGTAGTTGGTTCATAAGATAAGCAGTAGGTGGCGCCGATTCTCCAAAGGGTGCAACAAACTGAAAAAAGCATGTAAATCATGCTTTGTTGGGTTTGTTTGTTCATCAGATATGTGTGGAGCCAACATGGCTTTAACAAAAACACCGCAAGAGCAAAATGGAGGAACTTTTTCAAACATTTCTGACGTACTAAATTGGTAAAAAAAAAAAGGTCTTCACATTATAATGTTACTTCACATTGCAAATTATGAAATACCTACCTATTTGTTAGCCGTGTAATTAAAATTTGTCCTTTGCTTTTTTTCTCTTTTTATATAAAATTATTTATTATTATTATTTATTGTTATTATTTTGGGTCAATACAATGCACCTCATGATCAAGTAAGTTAGATGACTCATATTCAAATGAAGTTCTGCTTTGGTATCAGTGTCACTTTAAGTGTGTTGGTATCAAGGCTTGTATGGTAATTTTCCAGATGATTCTCAGCCTCGCTCGCTGCTCGCTGTAACGGCACCAAGGGTCTGAATCTGTTTAATGTCTAAACAAGCAGCAGTCAGCTCGAGGTCAGAGAAGTGAGCCGAGAAGACCGAGGGAAGCTGTAAAACGCTGTAAAAATAAACGCTTCAAACCAGACATAAACAAACTGTCAGCTGTAATAAAGAGAAGAGCGTCTGTGCTGCTCGAAGCTGCAGACAGACAGATGGAAGCTCAGAGAGGAGTTTTATCTTTCTGAACAATGAGGTTTAGGACACTTACCTTCCACTCACTTTGTTCCGGTAGGAAAGTTTTCATAGATTGAACCAGGATAAACATCTGAATCCACAATTTTAAGTCTGACTGAAGGCACATTTTTTAAAGAAAACCTTCCAACTTTTCAACAGTGTGATCATTTATAAGTTTGATATGAGTACAAACGTACTTTACTGCTTTCTGAAATCTGTTTTATATTGATGGAGTTTTTTTCCACCAACAAAGCATGTAGTCATCATTAAAGTACCAATGAAGTTTTGAAGTTTTGAAGAAACGTTTTCTCTTTTCTGACGCCGTCGGAGCGGAGTGCTTCCTGTTTGATACAGTCTATGAGTGATCTATGGCCGGGCCTCACTGATTACTGTACAAAAGCACAACTTTATAACTTTATTCAGTGATTTTGGTCAAACTGGATCAGATTTTATTCACAATATATTTGCTGCTTTTCCCTCTGATGTCCTCCAGCTGCTCAGCTTCAACTCTCTGTACACAGTAAACAGATGGACAGAGAGCGTTAGCCTAACAACATGCTAAAGTAGCTGATTGCTAACTGAATCTGCCATTAGCAGCCAGAACCAGGTCATGACTTAATGATATGCCTTTTAGATCCCTGTCGTTTAGAAATACTTTAGACAGACAGACACACAAATGTCTGGTGCAGATAATAATGGAATATTGTGCGTTCATATACAAAGTAAAAATATCAAGAATATTATGACATGATCTCTGATTTTGTCCTCCAGGCTCAGAAAGACATTTTGGAATTCTTGGTAGATCTCTTCAAATCAATCAAATCAAAATTCCGAAACAGAGAAAGAGAGGAACCCAAAGAGAGTTTGCCTCTGCCTCCAGCTGACTACAGATCCAGAGTTATATTATGTAGATTAACACATATCAGATGAGACGTGCAGCAACACTTCCAAGGTTGAGGGTTCGATTCCCCCCACAACAGTCTGTGTCCTGAAGCGTCTTCAAAGAAGCAGAACTTTACAGAACAAAATGCAAAGGATGAAATATGTTTGATAAAACGTCGACTCATAACTAGACAGACGGAGACAATCGACAATCACAAAGTCAATTTCTAGACCACTTTCTGAAGTTAAGAAAAAAAGTGTCTCCCAGACAAAATAAACCCTGTAATACAAATGCCAATGAAATAAACAACACAAAGAGCGGACATGAATTGCAAGCAAGGTTATAAAAGAATCTACAAACATGACCAGAATGAATAAAAGAAACGCAGCAAAATGAAACAACAAGGTGACAAAACACACGTTTAACTGAGGAGGTTTAATCTCATAAAAACTCGCTGCAGGAAAGTAATATGATGCTCAAAAACACAGAAATGCATGTAGAGCACATACACGCTTTGCTTGCGGCGTCGAGATTTAAAAGACTCTCGTTTCACAGCCCGTCTGAATCCAGCTCAACTGTTTTGACAAAATGCCGCTAATGGAACGGAGAGGAGCATCGTCTCCTCCTCCTCCTCCTCCCACCAAAAACAAATTAATTTTTTCTCTGCTCACTGATTAAAAATGTACCTACCACATGCGACTCTGAGCCGTGTGCAACAGGAGCCCAATATGCAAATCTCACCCTTTTTAAGACTTATCTACATATCAAATATTCTCCAGGCTGCACAAACTCTGAGATATTGTACGCTGACCGAAGGCTTGGGCGTGTGTGTGTGTGTGTGTGTGCATAGCTTCAGTTGAAGTGTGTGTGTGTGTGTGTGTGTGTGTGTGTGTGTGTGTGTGAGAGATGGTAGCTGTAGACAGCGGTGTGTCTGAGCTCTCATGTTTATCAAAGAGAAGCAGTTATATCTGAGAGCGCTGGATGGCCTTGTGCTGCCAAAGCTAATCACAGCAATGTGTGTGTGTGTGTGTGTGTGTGAGAGAGAGAGAGAGAGAGAGAGAGAGCTTGTTATTGCACTGAGAGGCGAGGTGGCACAAGTAGAATTAGCAACAACAAGCTCAAAGTGTGTGTGTGTGTGTGTGTGTGTGTGTGTGTGTGTGTGTGCGAGCATATGGGTAGTAAATGATTATTTTGTGTTACGTTTTTTTGACGTGTGTGTTTCTGACCACGTTAGAGATTTGGGTGAATATAAATGAGTCTGTTCACTGTAGAAACGTGTTTACCACGGCAACAAGTCACAATCAAATCACATTGATGAAAATTTGTTTTAGCATTTAAGAACCTTGATGGTGTACTCAGTCATTTTGAAGCTATTTAAACAGGAAGAGTCTATCTTGCTTTTTATTCCCAGGGTCCCTGAACTACCCATGGTACACATGGTGCACTAAGTCACACACCACCAACTATTTGACTGATTTTGGTGAAACTGGATCATATTTTATGGAGAAAATGTTTTCTGCTTTTCCCTCTGATGTCCTCCGGCTGATCCGCCTCAACTCTCTGTGATTTACAGAGTTTCCTGATGGACAGTGAAGTAAACTGCTGCCAACTGTAGCTGCTGTTAGATAATGTTAGCTCAGTTTGTTAGCCCAGCTGCCTGGACTGTGAGCTCAGGGCACTGGGGTAACTTTAGGTGCTTTTGGTCTCTGAAAAGAGGAGGTTTTCAGACCTTAAGACCATTGTCGTGCCAGAACAGGAGCTGGGCAAGTGGGCATGTCTATGGACTAGGGGTGTACGATAAATATACCTTCTCATGTTGGAAAATAACTTGTTAACTCTGACATAATTTTGGTAGTTGCTTGAATTGATATCCACAGTATCTTTCCACATGTTACACATAAACAATAGAAACTTATAATAATGATATCAATAACAATAACAATATGAACTTAAGACTGAAACAATGACTAGCAAACGTGGGAAGAGGGAATTTCCGTCACACTGTGAATGCAGCACAGCGTGCTTACATTTGAAAACAGACAACATGGTGTTGATTGTGTGGGACTTTTTCAAAGTTTCTGAAGAAGACAGGTCGCTTAATCGTAACAAATGTTCCAAGCTAATTCCATGAGGACGTAAAAATAGTATGAGCTTCAATACGTCAAACCTGCTAAGTCACCGGAAACATAACCATCTAAAGATGCTAGCAACTTAAAGCCAGCTGCAAAGAAGCCACCGGGACTTACACACATCGGCGAAAAATCCAAGAAATTATTAATTGTTATTGACGAATGCACTTTTTCTGATTGTGTTTGCATAGAAATGTTTGAATCTAACTTGTGTCAGTGCATCAATTTTGTATTTTAGGGTTTTTGTGGGCAAGTTTTTCCTCACTGGAACCGAGGGTCTAAGGACAGAGGGTGTCACTCCCTGTACAGATTGTAAAGCCCTCTGAGGCAAATGTACTTTGTGACTTTGGGCTATACAAATAAAATTGATTTGATTTGATTTGATTTGATATAAATATTTATTTTGGAATAAACTTTTTCAGTTTGTAATCTCGATGCATGTATTTGCATCAGTTCAAGGAGCCTTTTTTTTTTGAGAGGCTTGCCAATAGTTTTTCAATGGAAAAAATAAAGCGTTTCTGGGTTTGTTCATAGTATTAATGTCATGATCTTAGGTCATGATCATATATATATGTATATGTGTGTGTGTTATTGGTTATTGGTATCGGCCTTTAGGAGATGAAAGTTATCGCTCAGATTTTTTAAAAAGTTATCGTGCATCCTTACTATGGACATAATGATAGAGGAGAAGAGACTGAAGGGGACATTGATGAAGGAAAGAGTGAAAAGAAGAGTGAGTGAGCAAGAAGCCACTGGACAAGAATAAATCTGGCCATCTAATGCATAAGGCGAATGCAGCCGTGAGAAAGTTCGACAATTCGGTTGAACATTCTGAGGCTTTTATCCATCCAAGAGATGTTGAGATTTTGGACCAACATGCAGACTGAGATACGCTAATGTGGCTAAAAACCAATAGCACATAAACAAAATTGTTTTATCATTCCAGTGACACACCTGCTACCAAACACCAACAGCTGTCAACTTTCATCTGAGCCAACTTTCCTGTTAGGCGCAGATCCAAAACAGCACAAGTACATAGTTACACCGGATCACGTTTTTTAGGTAAATGTCCTCTCACATCTCATCAACAGCCGACGCCGTTTCCTGAACAGAAGCCAACTAAACTCATGAGTCCAAATAAAATATCTTTATCATATAGGAGTATCACAGAGGATGATCAGTCATGTCTTAGCCTCTGAGCTTCTTAATTAAAAACGAAGGAATTCAAATGGAGCCTTGTGAGACGATTCTTCAGCAGCCATCGCTTCCACCCGCCCAAACTCAAAGTCTTTTGAAGCAAATCTTCAAATTCCATTAGCCTGTTTTGTATTTAAAAAAAAAAAATAAGAAAAGTGGGAATCAAACCGTTAAACAATGCTCTCCTTGGGTAGCAGAACTTCAATCACCTCCCCTCGCCCCTCATTCAGCCGAGGCTAGCGTAGCTGCCTAATTAGTTCTGTTGAAAGGCTTCTAATTAAATTGGCGGGCCAGGCAGCGAGACAGAAGAACGGCTGAAAAATATCACAGACGACAAGAAAAATGTATCGGGGAGACTCGAAGAGGGACTGAAATATGCTGAACTTTGACACATGCATGTTTTGACATGAGACATGTACATACATGCAACAGCACATTGAAACAAGGTAGAAGACTCATACATTATGCATGCTTGTTGATGGTGAAGTTGCTGATTGTAGAAATTATATTCAGGATGTTTTATCAATAAAGGAATCAAAGACACCTGAATGAGCCTCAGCAGTGTGATCAGTATCACTTTATAACATGAAACAAGATGTTTTTCCTATTAACACAAGATATGTTCACGTTATCACGACACAGACTTGCATTATAACAAGAAACTTTTCTTATTACTCCAGTATGTTATTCATCTTGTTATGCCACAGGAAGATTGTCTCAATAAACTTAATGTGTTACTGATCTGTAGTTTCCGTCTTATGTATTTATGCATTTCCCTGCAGTTACGTGTCTCCATGATCTCCAGCTTTTCTTTGTTCACAGGGGAATTATTACATTTTACTTTACCCAATTAATTAATTAGTTTTCTAAAATAAAACGAATACAGAACCATGAAACAGGGAGATCACCAGGACCAAAGACAAAATTTACTCACCCTGATCCGGGTAATGATGACATTTTACGCCAAATTTCAAAGTGTGTGTTTTGAGTCATTACATGATTAAGACGCTACATCCAGAGTGAAGTTCAGTGCATTTACAGAATTTCCTGATAGACAGTGAAGTAAACTGCTGCCAACTGTAGCTGCTGTTAGCTAATGTTAGCTCAGTTTGTTAGCCGGGCTGCCCGGACTGTGAGTTCAGAGCACCAGGGGAGTGTTAGTGCTGTACCACAGGTGTTTTGGAGCACCGGGAAGAAGAGGAGGTTTTCAGGAGTGGGTGGTGTGGGGGAATGCTGATGGGGAGCGGAGCTGGTGTTGTGCCAGAACTGGAGCTGAGGAAATTGGCTATGTAACCGTGCTCAGCAGCCTCTCTGTACATAACGACACAGACTGAAGAGGTTGTTGACGGAGGAAGCTAAGAAGAGAAAAGGAGAGCGTGAGCGAGCAAGAAGCCGCCGGACAAGAGTAAATGTGGGACTGACTTTTAGTGGTTGGTGAGAGCTTGGTGAAATAAAAGGCTGAAAGACAGACGCCGAGCTGGGCTGACTGCTGTTGGACTAGTCAGTAATATTAATGTAATGTAGTAATGTAATCAGAACAAATACACGTGTACAGCTGTCCATATTTAGCACAGAGGGGTTACACTGGGGGTGCTAAATCTCTACACAATGTTGCTTTATTAAAAGTTGTTCTGGCTGTTCAGTATAGAATCATTATGTATTTATGGCTTTGATGATCTGAACCAAACCAGATGACATCAAACTGCTTTCATCATCTGTTTAATGATTAAAATGATTAATCCACAACATGACAAAGAGAAACAGTTTGTACTCCCACAAGTACAAACTATGTCCCCACAATGTTACTGTGTCCTCATCAAAAATGCATTGCACAAACACACATGGAAAGTTTTAGTCATTTCTATGATTGCATAAACAATATGCACACACACACACACACAAACACACACACACACGCAAACACACTTAAAGTTGTCTGTTATTCCCACAACACACACACACACTTAAACCATCTACCCATAATGCCGCTCTTCCCTCTAAATGCCTTAAGTGTCCCCCTCTCTCTCTCTTCTATCTGCTAATAGGAACCAATTAGTCCCCATTGTCCCCTCTCCCAATAAAAGAGCATTATGGGAATTCCCCCCTACTTAACACCTTTCCTTTTCTAAACAGGCACCCAATTAGATGCCTAAAGGACAAAGAGACAGAGCACAAGTGGGTTCCTGGAGGGGCGGGGACGAAGGGACGGAGGGTGGGATGAGGTGTGTGAATGCCTCTCATTTCAGTTGAGGTTTTTCAAGCCGTCAAAGAAAAGATGAATAAAACACTGTTGACTGCACTTTTTAAAAAGGGTAAAACTGATGTTATTTTATCATTTTATTACTAAAAACAAGTTGCCCGAAGAGAACAAAGCCAATGCTGAATGTGTCTGCTGACAAGTATTGTGTTCGTGTGTCAAAGGCAGAGGAACACTCAAAAATATCAACACTTCTGTTTTCGTTACCATTTTCATGAGTCTAAAATCTAACGCTGTATCTAAACTCAGTTAGTACACTCTGTGTAGTGCACTGTGTACTTCCTGGCGTAGTTTGCTAATTTCAGCAGGGCAGTGTTTTCTCAATTTCAGTATGACTACTGTGAACTGTCCTACTCTGCTTCTGATTCCCTTACCCTGATATTCCAACTAGTCCAAGCCAATCAGAGGCTTGTCTCAAGAAACGAAAAATGGGAGCAAAATAAGACAGACTTTATTTATGCATCCTGCTGCTACAAATACTCACAGGAGCACCAAATGTGGATTCATGCGCTGCTGAAAATAGTCCCCAACAAATGCACTATATCCTGTTTGTTTGCTAAAAACAGCAAGCAGCTGTAATTATATTACTGAAGCTTTTTACCGTCATGTTTCTACTGTAGCCCACAACAGCCAAACTAAACACTGGCTGTAGATCAGATATTTTGTATGTTATTCTTTCATTGGAGTGAAAGCTGAAGAGATGCAGGAGTGAGACTTGGAACAACATGCAGTAAAGGGCCGCGGGCAGGAATCAAACCCAGGCCGCTATGGGCGCATGCTACCAGGGCGCCCCTGACTGTTTTCTTTTCATCTGTGGAAAGTAGCTCTGTGTCAGTCAGACATCACTGAGCATGCTCATCAGGAGGGCTGTTCACATCTTTAAAACTGTATATCAGTCAACAGATGTGATCAGAGCCTCAGGCTGTGCCCAGTACAGACACACATCCACCAATCAGCAGTTTTAACTGGATTTTTTATTGGACAATTAACTTGTACCAAGCATTTGTTACTTCTAGGCTGGACTATTGTAACTCTTTGTTATCAGGCTGCTCTAATAAGTCTCTTAGGACTTTGCAGCTAATTCAGAATGCTGCTGCACGTGTTCTGACAGGAACCAAGATCAGAGATCACATCTCTCCCATTTTGGCTTCCTTGCATTGGCTCCCTGTTACAGTAAGTCTAGAATAGAATTCAAAATTCTTCTCCTTACTTACAAAGCTCTTCATGGTCAGGCACCATCTTATCTAAAAGAGCTCATAGTACCTTAGCACCCCTCTAGAACACTGCGCTCTCAGGACGCTGGGTTCCTTGTGGTTCCTATAGTTTCCAAAAGTAGATTGGGAGCCAGAGCTTTCAGCTATCAGGCTCCTCTTCTGTGGAACAATCTACCATTCTGGGTTCGGGAGGCAGACACGGTCAACACCTTTAAGAGTAGTCTCAAGATTTTTCTTTTTGATAAAGCCTATAGTTAGGGCTGGTTCAGGTCATCCCTTAGTTATGATGCCATAGGACTAGACTGCCGGGGGACTCCCCCTCCCTCCTCTCTCTCTCTCTGCCTCTCTCTGTCTGTCTCTTTCAGGGTTATGCCTAGTCAGGCATGGTATTGGTTGAAGAACTTGAACTTCTTCCCCGGAGTTTCTGTGCTCTCTCGTCCAGCAGGTTCTCGTGGATCGTGGCTGCTGCTGTGATCCTGCATGACTGCTACTGTAATCATTTTATCATTCATTGTAATTGTACAATATGTTTGTGTTGATTTGTCCTGTACACGTGACATCTATTGCACGTCTGTCCGTCCTGGGAGAGGGATCCCTCCTCTGTGGCTCTTCCTGAGGTTTCTTCCACCTTTTTTCCCTGTTAAAGGGTTTTTGTGGGCAAGTTTTTCCTCACTCGAACCGAGGGTCTAAGGACAGAGGGTGTCACTCCCTGTACAGATTGTAAAGCCCTCTGAGGCAAATGTATTTTGTGACTTTGGGCTATACAAATAAAATTTGATTTGATTTGTAGGGGAACATAAAACAACTGTGAGGAGTGATTCACCATACAACCAAAATAATCCACTTTTTCATCATCCAAACTTTCTCACACTAAGTCACACACCACCAACTATTTGACTGATTTTGGTGAAACTGGATCATATTTTATGGAGAAAATGTTTTCTGCTTTTCCCTCTGCTGCCAACTGTAGCTGCTGTTAGCTAATGTTAGCTCAGTTTGTTAATCGGGCTGCCTGGACTGTGAGCTCAGAGCACCGGGGAGGGTGTTTTGGATCACCGGGAAGAAGACGAGGTTTTCAGGCCCGGGGTACAGGGGAATGCTGATGGGAGCGGAGCTGATGGCGTGCCAGAACCAGAGCTGGGCGAGTGGGCAATGTAACTAGGCTCAGCAGCCTCTATGGACATAATGACAGAGGAGAAGAGACTGAAGAGGATGTTGACGGAGGAAGCTAAGAAGAGAAAAGAAGAGAGTGAGCGAGCAAGAAGCCGCTGGACAAGAGTAAATGTGGGACTTTTTGATCATAAGTAATGTAATCGGAACAAGCTGTCCATATTTACCACAGTTGGATTACACTCTGAAATTGGAGGAGCTCAATCGCAAAAATTTATATGTAACATCGTTTTAAGTACCTCAATTACAATTTTTTTCTCAAAAGCATCAACATGTCATTGACAGAAAACATCATGCTCCTGCAGAGCTGCTGAATATAATAATGAAAGAAGAAAAACGAGCCAACACTGTAAAGAGAGATTCCTGCAAGACACACAACACCTACTTTCTCACCAGGCTACAAGTACAACACACACACACACACACACACACACACACTCAGAGGATCACAGCAACACACACACTGAACAGACCAGTGACTGGTTTTCCCATGACAGCATGGGAATTCCTGCGCTCAGGAGTCACTGCTCAGTGTGAGACGGAGAGAGAAAGAGTGTGTGTGTGTGTTAAAATAGCCAGGGGGGCTGGCCCTGAAGTGGCCCACTCTCTGGAGAGACGCTGTCTGCTTTGTTCCTTTAATCTACAGAGAGAGAGAGAGAGAGAGAGAGGTAGAGGAGAGAGGTTAGCTTGGGTGAATGTGCTGGTACTGTCTCTCTCCTCTCTCAGCACTAACAGAGCTACAGGGCGACAGTATTCATCCACGCTCTATACAGCAGCTGTGTTATAGAAGAGAAGAGTGTTCATTCGGGTGTCTGACGGTAAAAGTCCCATTTATTTCCTCATAGATGGTGTTAGGTGAGCTCTTTAAGGTTTGAATGAGCATGAAGCTGTCCAGCTTGAATCAGCAGGACAAAAGATGAATAACTGGGTTTGGAAATGTCGGAATTTTTTGAAACTGTAAAAGCATGGACATGGAAACTTTTTGGGAATATGCTTATCAATGACCCTTTCATATCATTGTGTTCAGTCAGGATGTGGTACCGCCACCAAGTTAAAATAGAGCAGTGGGAGCACAGGAGGCAGGTTTATTCCAAATAAGATTATTTGTTGTTAACTGTTATTCAATCCTGAACACAACCAGTTCAAGAACCAGGGCTAATTTGGTGGAAAAGGTCTACCCCTGATCCAGTGAACTTGACGTGCTTAGTTTCTTGAAGACTTTTCATCATCCAAGATGCTTCTTCTTCAGTTTTACCTGACTGATGGAGAGTCCAAGATATTTATCTCTGTGGGGTCATCAACACCTTGAGAGGCATGTGACTCCCAACCCTCCATCCAGTGAGCTGTTAAGGCCAAATGGACCGTTGAGGTCACAAGTGGACCACGGAGGACACCTGCGGCGGGCTGACTGACCCTGCCCTCATGCGAGTGACATGATTTTAGGACTGCATTGCATCCAAATGAGCACTCAAGTACTCATCTGTGCTAATTGGCAGCAAGCACAAGTTCCAGGTATTTTACCAGATCATGACTTTAAATCAAAGGATCAGGTGATCACAGTTCATCCTGTGGGAAGCATAAATGTGTAAATCAAGTTTCATGGCAAGCCATCCGATAGCTGTTAAAATATTTCAGTCTGGACCAAATCGGTGTAGCACAAGGGACTAAAACCACTTTAAATCAAAACAGTTACATATACATCTCCAAACTGCAGAAACATTTGCAAGTCCTCCATCTGCAAGTCCAACAGGTCGCGATTGTTTGTTTTGGTTCGAGAAACGTGTCAAAATGAGCGGCAGGAAATGATCTCATGTGGCAAATTGCAGCCTGCATGTCAAAAAATTTGGTGCAACAGGGCGCAAGTTTGATATTCAAACAGCAAGATTAATACAGTAAGAGTTGTTGTGGCTTGAAATCACCTCAGGATCATTGCCAAAAACCATATCAGCAAAATTTAAGCCGAGGGCCGACTGTTTTTATCCCGTTTGTGTTTTATTTTCCTGATCACAAGTGCACACGGGATTACAGATAGCTCGTGATAAAAGCGTTTAAATAGTGTTTTTATTCCAACTACCCCCCTTTTTAAAGTGTGTCTCCTCGGAGCTGATCCAGCAGCTGCACTGTACTCCCACAGCAGGAGCCATTATTCATCATTTACAGTAAAAAAGTAACTTTGCCCATTAATAACACACACACTGGTTTATACTGTTCCGTGATGCTTTATAAACTGGGTGACAGAGAGGGGATGCATGCCCAGCTCTGCTCTGATGTTGCTGCCAGCAGCATGCACACATACACAACACTATAACACACACACACACACACACACACACACACACACACACACACACACACACACACACTGTTTCTCCTGAGCCAGGCCCTCCGGAGGAAATGCCAGAGGCGCTGAGAGATGGAAAGTCTCACTGCCACTTCAGTTAAACCACTGAGCCCATTTGAACCAGTCACTTTCAATTCAGATGCTCCGGTTTATCCAACAAGTTTCACTTCAACCTCACAGGTTTATCTTTTAGTATTTACTTTTTTTTTTTTTTTCTGAAGGTGACAAGAAATGAGGGAGGAAAGAGAGAGAAAGGGGGAGGATGTACAACAACACAGTGATGGTGGCGAGCTGCCAGTCAAGGTGCTGGTTTGTACATCAGGCGAAATTTGGGTTCAGCAGCTTGCTCATGGACACTTCCACATATTTCCATATGCATTGGTTCAGAGAAGAACTTTCTGTCTGGAAGAGAAGGATCGAAACATAACAGAAGAAGAGTAATGTAGCCCAGCTGACTACAGGCAAAGGATAACAAACATCCAATGAAATATGAAAGCTAAAATACATAATATGCTTTCATTTATTGATGCACGTTGATATCTGTACTGTTGAAGATTCATACTGAACTTATCTGCAGGACACCAAGTTCATCCGTTTCCCCACATAATCTGCTTGTGGCGACTAAAGGAGTCAGGATTTTATGAAAATTAAAAAAAATATATTGATAAAGTCAATGTTGACCTAAAGCACAAGACAAAACTTTCAATATTTTACCAAAACCAGTGTTGAGGGGTGGACACATGAAGAAATTTATGAGCTTTGACCTGGCAGTACAAGGACCTAACACCTCCTGGGCTGGAAAAAGTGTTGCTAGTGAACACGATCCTGTTACCAATCTGTTTTTCCGACTTCGTTTTGAGGGGAACGTGGAGTTTTGTTTACCGGGTTTTTTTCGGGTGAAGTGCTTTGACATCCTGAGTCCCGTCTGTGGTTAAACTCAGGCGACAAAAGCACTTTGCTGAAGGCTAGGGGAAAGATTGTGGTTTTGGGGTAAATACATGCTGCCTCGTGCTTTAAGTCACTTTTGACATTTTCAGTTTTTAAACGAAGAACCACCAACTTTCCTGAGTCTTAGCCGAACGCCTTAAAGGTCCAGTGTGTCAGATTTTACAGAATATAATATGCACAACTCTGTTTTCATTAGTGTTTAATCACCTGGAAATAAGAATCATTACGTTTTTGTTTTGACACTTTTATGTCTAGAAACACCACAGGTCCGCCATGTTTCTACAGTAGCCCAGAAGTAACACTGGCTCAAGATAGGGACTTTTATGTGTTTTTTGTGTTTTAGCGGGTGAGGTGAGGAAATTCAGTGGGAACGATTTGCATCTGCAACGCAAGTATTATGTGTGACTTGGGTGATTTGTGCGATGGCGGAGGGAGAGATGGATTCTGAGATATTGATGCAAACCAAGAGGATCGAGAATTAGCACTTTAGTCAACGTTTGTTGCTTTTGAATGTGCTCTATAAATAAACTTGATTTGACCTGATGAAAGCAGATTCAATCCGGCAGTTAGTAAATGTAAATTCTCGTGGATGGAGTTGCCAATAAGATTATGAAACAAAACTTTTAAGATTTTACTGAACGATATTAAATCACACCTGATTCTGATGGAGTTCTTCTGCTCCAGAGTTTAACTTTACCCAGTAAATGAGAGTTCATTTCTCCAGTTTGACCAGTGAGTGTGACAGCAGGGAGAGCAGATCATTACATCCAGCCAGCAGCACTCAGACAGAGAGATTTACTCTGGCAGTGGACGAGCGAGGTAAGAATATACAGGAAAAACGAAGGAGAGAGAGAGAGAGGGTATGGATTAAGGCCTCCCTGTGGAATTCCCACTCATTTTCTCTGTGGAGCGAAACAGAGAGATGGAGAGATGGAGGGAGGGTTAGTTTCTTATCTCTTCATTTGACACTAGAGAGACTCTCTCTTTCTATCTGTCCATCTACCTCGTTCTACCACTCATCTCTCTCCCTTTCAGTAACCTCTCTCTTTCTCCATCTCTTCTCTCTCAGTCCATTTATCTCTTTATTTTGCCTCCTTTCAACCCCTTCATTCGTCCATCTCTTTCTTTCCACCTCACCCTTCTCCTTCAGCGTCTAACCTCGACCACTTTAGACTCTTCTCTCTTAATTCACTTCATACTTTTGCCCATAAAGTCATTTTCTCTCTTTCTACTTTCTTCCGTTAACTTCCCTATTTCTTTCTCACTCCCTCTTTCCATCTCTGTATTTTCACCCTTTTTTTGTCTTCTTTCCTCCATTTTTCCATCTGTCTTTCATATAAGCTACTTCTTTATCATCGGTGATGAAAGTCACCAAACTCAAAAAATCAATCTCAGAATTTTGTGGGTTGTTGAGTTAGAAGAAACTTTAGAAACTTTACTTAACACTTGTCCATGACAAATTCTTAATGCATTCTTGTAAAATTGGCTTTGAATTTAACACACAATGTTGTTTCTTTCCTCGTTTGTCACAGCATCTCTGCACTGGTGGATACTCCGTGTGTCTTACTAACATTTAGTAAAGTGCTAAAAACTGCAGTTCCTCAAACGTCCACTTGAGGCTGGCTCCAGAAGTGAGTCAGTCTCCATAAGTCCCCATGTTCAAATGTCCAACTTCACAGCAGAAATAAACATGTTTACAGCCTGGTACAAAAAACAGTTTTGGTCTGTATAGCTAATTTCCCCGTTCATGACAACTGTACTGAGGGTGAATTTATATACAACTCACCTGTTCACATTATATTAAGACTTAAAGTTATGAAGAATTAAGAGTGTGGATGCTTTGATTGACAGGTGGGTGCTGTTACAGATGGCTTGTTTAAGCAAAAAATTATCTCACAATTTTGTTGAGCGCGGAAAAAATTTATGTAACACCATTTCCAATAAATTCTTATTTTACTTGTGTTGTCTTGTAAATTCAGCAAATGTTATACACATTATTGATTTATTTGTGCTATTTTGTGTCCCAGCGTGTTGGCTACTACAGCTAAAAACAACAAAACGTTTGGTCTCTGCAAACTGAAGTGATGAACGTGTTTATTTGGATATAGAGCAGGCGGTGAGATCTGATCACATGATCATATTAAAGTTTGTGATTGGGTCACCAAAGACGCATGCTGGCCAGGTGTGAACTGAGACCTCCACATCACTAACTCTTCAGTTTACTCACACTTTTCCTAAAGTGGCACGGTGTTCAATCGTTTTGTTTTTCTGAGAATTGAAACAGGAACGATGGAATAAATGATGAGAGAAAAAGTGGACGATGAAACGAGACAGCAGCTACCAGAAAAGAGAGAGAGAAGAGGAGGATGAGAGAGAGGACGAGTGTTATTTAAATGTAAATAAACAGGAGTCGTCTTTATCAGAGGAAAGTTGGAAGAAGCTCTTATCTACTGCTGGAGGCCTGTTTTTCCTGCCGCTGCCACCGCCACCGCTGTTCTGTCTGCCGGCTATTACACCCT